>NC_056429.1:59002566-59272566 GCF_018296145.1 Oncorhynchus tshawytscha
GGACATTCAGAGACCTGTCCCGAAGCCACTCCTGCATTGTCTTGGCTGTGTGCAGTGTTTGGAAGGTGAACCTTCACCCCAGTCTGAGATCCTGAGCACTCTGGAGCAGGTATTCATCAAGGATCTTTCTTTACTTTGCTCTGTTCATCTTTCCCTCAATCCTGACTGGTCTCCCAGTCCCTGCTGCAGAAAAACATGCTGCCACCATCATGCTTCACCGTAGGGAGGGTGCCAAGTTTCCTCCAGATGTGACATGGCATTCAAGCCAAAGAGTTAAGTATTGGTTTCATTTGATCAGAGAATCTTGTTTCTCATGGTCTGACAATCCTTTAGGTGCCTTCTGGCAAACTCCAAGCGGGCTGTCATGTGCCTTTTATTGAGGAGTGGCTTCCGTCTGGCCACTCTACTATAAAAACATCATTGATGGAGTGCAGCAGAGATGGTTGTCCTTCTGGAAAGGTTCTACCTTCTCCACAGAGGAATTCTGGAGCTCTGTCAGAGTGACCATCGGGTTCTTGGTCACCTCCCTGACCAAGGCACTTCTCCCCCGATTGCTCAGTTTGGCCAGGCGGCCAGCTCTAGGAAGAGTCTTGGTTGTTCCAAACTTCTTCTGTTTAAGAATGATGGAGGCCACTGTGTTCTTGGGGACCTTCAATGCTGCAGACATTTTTCGGTACCCTTCCCCAGATCTGTGCCTCAACACAATCTTGTCTCTGAGCTCTACGGACAATTCCTTTGACCTCATGGCTTGGCTTTTGCTCTGACCTGCACTGTCAGCTGTGGGACCTTTTATATAGACAGGTGTGTGTCTTTCCAAATGATGTCCAAGCAATTGAATTTACCACAGGTGGACTCCAATCAGGTTGAAAAACATCTCAAGGACGATCAATGGATACAGGATGCACTTGAGCTCAATTCTGAGTCTCATAGCAAAGGTTCAGAATACTTCCTTTTTTTCTCTTCTTTTTTTAATTTGCAAAAATGTCTAAACATGTTTTCGCTTTGTCATTATTGGGTATTGTGTGTACATTGACAAGGGAAAAAAATATTTAATCAATTTTAGAGTAAGACTAATGTAACAAAATGTGGAAAAGGGGAAGGGGTCTGAATACTCCGAACAACTGGCACAAGTATTTGAAGAACTTGAATGAGTGGATAAACCCAATTGACTTGACATATTTTTATTTTAATATGTATCACACACTTACATCACACTTTTGAAGAAATTATGTCTAGCAATATATAAGTTATGCTAGGGGGGTTGAGCGGGGGAAAAAATATGCTTGAATGTTTGGTATTACATTTTTTGTGACAAATATATTATATAAACAACAATAGTTGCTTTATTGGTCCATTTGCATGGATATTCTTTATTTATGCAGTTCACAGTACCTAACCTGACACAACACACATCACAGGCTGAGAGCAGTACATACCTGTAATTTTGACGATTCACAAGGATATTTAACTCTGATGGCATTTACCACACAGCATGGGAGAGGAATCCGGACTTCTGGAGCCAGTGTCTCATCGCAGAAGACCCACTCAAAAACGATGTTGTATGAGACCAGTCTGAACTGTATCGAATTACAATTATAGATCGAAGGGCAAAGTGGATTTGAGAATCTGGAGCAGCAGCCATGCACTTACAACATAAAACTTTTTTTACAATATGAAAACAGGTTCTTCTTTGCCGTTCTTAGATTTAGCTGTTATTTCAAGTTCAATGTGTAGGGCTGTATGTCCTATATCCTACTCAAATAAAATATGCCAAAACATTGTGATAATGTGTGTTTGGCTAATGTAAAAACATAAACTCACAACGGTCCAGCTCATAGAGGTTTCTGATAAGTGATTATTCAATAAAGTAAAGTTCAGCTACTTACACGTTTGATCCAACTGGAACTGGGTTGTGTCTCCATTTTCTTTTTGGGATATGGAAAAAAATTCCAGGACACCAGAGTTGATGTGAGCAGCAAAATCCCATTTGTCACGAAAGGAAACTAGCTGCTCTTCATCAATAAGTTGGTAATTTAATCAAATTCCCTGCAGCATACGCATTCTTCATGAGTCTGCATTGGCGCACAGTTACCACAACTACACCACCAATCTGTGTTCATCCTAGGGATGGGCTGGAGCTGTGGTCCTGATGCTGTGGCTATAGCCAGGCCAGCCATCTGAAGCTCAATTTGCCTGAATTCTTCATCACAGTATTCGGGCTCAAATAAATATGGTTTGGCGACACCATCGGCGCCCCTACAGTAGTTTTCTTCATCACTCACAAGTATTTAGTCTTCTGACGTCTGTAGGTTGATGTTTACTTCATATAACTAATCTCTAACGCTAGGCTTCTGTCTTCACTTCTCTCCCAAATAAATGTATTCAAAAATTAGGTAAGAGAGCTAGAGAGGGAGAGCTAACTAGCTAGCTAGCTAGCTAACTAATTTGAGTATCATGTAGTGAGTAGCCTAAATCTATCCATGTTGCATTGAGCTGGGTGAATGGAAAAGGAATGAGCCATCCAATATACTGTAATAGAAATAAGGCCATGCTCATAAATAAATCATCGTTCTCCCTCATTTTAAATGGCATCGACCGCCACTGTTCCATGGGTATTCGTCTGCCATCAAACATCAACAGTAAGACATGTAGCCTATAGAGCCCCACAGTGTAGGTGTCATAATACCCATAAAACCTAGCTGTCAAACACGAAAATGGTTCCAATCGTTTTTTCACCATAAATTTTTCCCATATGGGATTTTAGAACCCCTTCAAAAAAGGTCTCTGTTTCATATAGGCTTTCCCTGGTGTGACGTTTTGATAACCGTGTAAATCTCTCTCGACAAGGTGACTTTCTTTGATCAATATATTCGTCGCTATTTACTCAGTAGATTCGAAAATGCTAATTAGCATCAAATTAGACATCATGGTGTAGTGGTGTAAAGGACTTTCAGTTGAAGTCGGAAGTGTACATACTAGAGGTCGACCGAGTATGATTTTTAGATACCGATTATTGGAGGACCAAAAAAATGCCGATACCGATTTAATCGGCCGATTTTAAAATGAAAAATAAATGTACTTTGTAATAATGACAATTACAACAACACTGAATGAACACTAATTTTAACTTAATGTAATACATCAATAAAATCCATAGCCTCAAGTAGATAATGAAATATGTTCAATTTTGTTTAAATAATGCAAAAACAAAGTGTTGGAGAAGAATGTAAAAGTGAAATATGTGCTATGTAAGAAAGCTAACTTTTCAGTTCCTTGTTCAGAACATGAGAACATATGAAAGCTGGTGGTTCCTTTTAACATGAGTCTTCAATATTCCCAGGTAGGAAGTTTTAGGTTGAAGTTATAATAGGACTATTTCCCTCTATACCATTTGTATTTCATTAACCTTTGACTATTGGATGTTCTTGTAGGCACTTTAGTATTGCCAGTGTAACAGTATAGCCGTCCCTCTCCTCGCTCCTCCCTGGGCTCGAACCAGCAACACAATGAAAACAGCCACCACATCGAAGCAGCGTTACCCATGCAGAGCAAGGGAAACAACCACCCCAAGGCTCAGAGCGAGTGAAGTTTGAAACGCTATTAGCAAGCGCTAACTAGCCAGCCATTTCACTTCGGTCACACCAGCCTCATCTCGGGAGTTGATAGGTTTGAAGTCATAAACAGCGCAATGCTTGACGCACAACGAATAGCTGCTGGCAAAACACATGAAAGTGCTGTTTGAATTCATGTTTACGCGCCTGCTTCTGCCTACCACCGCTCAGTCAGATTGTATGCAACACAGGACACGCTAGATAATATCTAGTAATATCAACCATGTGTAGTTAACTAGTGATTATGATTGATTGTTTTTTTATAAGATAAGTTTAATGCTAGCTAGCAACTTACCTTGGCTTCTTGCCTTTGCGTAACAGGCGGTCAGTCTCCTTGTGGAGTGCAACAAGAGAGAGGCAGGTCGTTATTGCGTTGGACTAGTTAACTGTAAGGTTGCAAGATTGCATCCCCCGAGCTGACAAGGTGAAAATCTGTCTTTCTGCCCCTGAATGAGGCAGTTAACCTACTGAACAAGGCAGTTAACCCACGTTCCTAGGCAGTCATTGAAAATAAGAATGTGTTCTTAACTGACTTGCCTAGTTAAATAAAGATTCAATAAAGGTGTAAAAAAATTATAATAACTTCAAAAATCGGCGCCCAAAAATAGAAATTTCCGAGTGTTACGAAAACTTGAAATCGGCCCTAATTAATCGACCATTCCGATTAATCGGTCGACCTCTAGTACATACACCTGAGACAAACATATTTAAGCTCAGATTTTCACATTATCTGACATTTAATCCTAGTAAAAATTCCCTGTCTTAGGTCAGTTAGGATCACCACTTTATTTTAAGAATGTGAAATGTCAGAATAATAGTAGAGTAATTTATTTCAGCTTTTATTTCTTTCATCACATTCCCAGTGCGTCAGAAATGTACATACACTCAATTACTATTTGGTAGCATTGCCTTTAAATTGTTTAACTTGGGTCAAACGTTTCGAGTAGCCTTTCACAAGCTTCCCACATTAAGTTGGGTGGATTTTGGCCCATTCCTCCTGACAGAGCTGGTGTAACTGAGTCAGGTTTGTAGGCCTCCTTGCTCGCACATGCTTTTTCAGTTCTGCCCACAAATTTTCTATAGGATTGAGGTCAGGGCTTTGTAATGGCCACTCCAATACCTTGACTTTTGTCCTTAAGCCATTTTGCCACAACTTTGGAAGTATGGTTGGGGTCATTGTCAATTTGGACGACCCATTTGCGACCAAGCTTTAACTTCCTGACTGATGTCTTGTGATTTTGCTTGAATATATCCACATAATTTTCCTACCTCATGATGCCATCTATTTTGTGAAGTGCACCAGTCCCTCCTGCAGCAAAGCACACCCACAACATGATGCTGCCACCCCCGCGCTTCACGGTTGGGATGGTGTTCTTCGGCTTGCAAGCCTCCCCCTTTTTCCTACAAATATAATGACGGTCATTATGGCCAAACTGTTCTATTTTTGTTTCATCAGACCAGAGGACATTTCTCCAAAAAGTACGAGTTTGTCCCCATGTGCAGTTGCAAACCATAGTCTGGCTTTTTTATGACGGTTTTGGAGCAGTGGCTTCTTCCTTGCTGAGCGGCCTTTCAGGTAATGTCGATATAGATACTTATGTGCCTGTTTCCTCCAGCATCTTCACAAGATCCTTTGCTGTTGTTCTGGGATTGATTTGCACTTTTTGCACCAAAGTACGTTCATCTCTAGGAGATAGGACACGTCTCCTTCCTGAGCGGTATGATGGCTGCGTGGTCCCACGGTGTTTATACCTGCGTGCTATTGTTTGTATAGATGAACATGGTACTTTCAGGCGTTTGGAAATTGCTCCCAAGGATGAACCACACTTGTGGAGGTCTACCATTTTTTTCTGAGGTCTTGGCTGATTTCTTTTGATTTTTCCCATGTTGTCAAGCAAAGAGGCAGAGAGTTTGAAGGTAGGCCTTGAAATACATCCACAAGTACACCTCCAATTGACTCAAATTATGCCAATTAGCCTATCAGAAGCTTCTAAAACCATGACATCAATTTATGGAATTTTCCAAGCTGTTTAAATGCACAGTCAACTTAGTTTATGTAAACTTCTGACCCACTGGAATTGTGATACAGTGAATTAGAAGTGAAATAATCTGTCTGTAAACAATTGTTGGAAAAATTACTTGTGTAATGCACATAGTAGATGTCCTAACTGACTTGCCAAAACTATAGTTTGTTAACAATACATTTGTGGAGTGGTTGAAAAATGTGTTGTAATGTCTCCAAACTAAGTGTATTTAAACTTTCGACTTCAACTGCAAGTAAAAATACTTTAAAGTACTATTTAAGGTTGGGTTTTTTTGCTATCTGTACTTGACTATTTATATTTTTGACACATTCCACATTCCTAATAAAAATAATGTACTTTTTACTCTATACATTTTACCTGACACCCTAAAGTACTTACATTTTTTTACATTTTGAATGCTTAGCAGGACAGGAAAATTGTCAAATTCACACACTTATCAAGAGAACATCTGTGTTCATCTCTACTACCTCTGATCTTGTGGACTCACTTAACACAAATGCTTTGTTTGTAAGTTAATGGTGAGTATGGCTATCCATAAATATAAAAAATAAAATTATTAGGCTGTCTGGTTTGCTTAATATAAGGAATTAGAAATTCTAAACACGGTCTGGCTCAGTGCCTCTACTTTTAATTCCAGTCTGACTAGATTGAAAGGGTCTGTTTTTTTTTCTTCCACCAGCAACTCTCTGACGTCCAAAGAATTAAATGTTTTTATTTGCTTACGTGTGTGTGTGGAATCGTGTTTACGTTTTCATTGGCTTTCATATACACACATGTGTGCATATGCGTCGGTAGGGTTGCCAATGGGAGGGATTTGGGGGTGGGGGCATGATGGCTCAGCCCCACCAGGTGTTGCGTTGCCATGGTGATAGATGACTCACCCTGAGGTCCCTGTGCACAATGTCATGCTGGTGCTTGATTGATGCACTGGCTGCAGAGAAAGGAGACACAGGACACAGAACACACACGTCAATGCACAGACACATCATAACCACAATACACAGTATGGGGTAGGAACTAATGGAGGCTACTGGTTAATGGATTAGATGAGGTGCATTTCCCCTTGTCATTTAAGAACTTTGAGCACTTGCAGGAGTGCAAAATCAATCCAATTCATGACTATTGCTGTATGTTATTATTAGAAGCGGTGAACTAGAAGTAGAGGCGTGCCTCCCGAGTGGCGCAGTGGTCGAAAGCACTGCATCGCAGTGCTAGAGGCATCACTACAGACCCGAGTTTGATCCCGGGCTGTATCACAACTGGCCTTGATCGGGAGTCCCATAGGGTGGTGCACAATTTGGCCGGGGGACTTTACTTGGCTCATCGCGCTCTAGTGACTCCTTGTGGCGGGCGCCTGCAGGCTGATCCCCGGTCGTCAGTTGAACAGTTTTTCCTCCGACACATTGGTGCGGCTGGCTTCCAGGTTAAGCGGGCGGGTGTTAAGAAGCGTGGTTTGGCGCGTCATGTTTCGGAGGACGCATGACTCGACCTTTGACTCCCGAGCACGTTGGGGAGTTGCAGCAATGAGACAAGATCAAAATTGGGGAGAAAAAGGGGGTAAAATAAAAAATGTATAAAAATAAAAATAGAATGCACCTAGTCACTCATCAGTCGTCAAACACCTGAACTCCAACAATTACATTGTTTTAAAGAAATCAAAATTGTAAACAATTCATACATACGCTGAGTACAGTGCATTCAGACCCCTTCCCTTTTTCCAGCCTTATTTTAAAATGTATTAAATATTTTTGTTCCCTCATCAATCTACACACAATACCCAATAATGACAAAGCAAAAACTGTTTTTAGAATTGTTTTTCAAATGTATTAAATATAAAAAACAGATGCCTTATTTACATAAGTATTCAGACCTTTTGCTTTGAGACTCAGAATTGAGCTCAGATGCATCCTGTTTCCATTGATCATCCTTGAGATGTTTCTACAACTTGATTGGAGTCCACCTGTGGTAAATTCAATTGATTGGACATGATTTGGAGAGGCACACACCTTTCTATATAAGGTCCCACAGTTGACGGTGCATTTCAGAGCAAAAACCAAGCCATAAGGTCGAAGGAATTGTCCGTAGAGCTCCGAGACTAGATTGTATTGAGGCACAGATCTGGGGAAGGGTGCCAAAGAAGAAGAAGGGAAAAAAACTCTAGACTACATTTACTCCACACACAGATGCATACAATGCTCTCTCTCGCCCTCCATTTGGCAAATCTGACCATAGTTTATCCTCCTGATTCCTGCTTACAAGCAAAAACTATTGCAGGAAGTACCAGGGACTCGCTCAATAAGGAAATGGTCAGATGACGCAGAGGCTACGCTCCAAGACTGTTTTCCTAACACAGACTGGAATATGTTCGGGATTCATTCAATGGCATTGAGGAGTATACCACCTCAGTCATTGGCTTCATCAATAACAGCAACGACATCGTCCCCACAGTGACCATACTTACATATCCCAACCAGAAGCCATGGATTACAGGCAACATCTGCACCAAGCTAAAGGCTAGAGCTGCCGATTTCAAGGAGCCTGACACTAATCCAGACGCTTATAAGAAATCCCGTTATGCCTAAAAACTAACCAACAAACAGGCAAAGCTTCAATTCTAAGATTGAATCCTACTACACCGGCTCTGACGCTCGTCGGACATGGCAGGGGTTGCAAACTATTACGGACTACAAATGGAAATCCAGTCGCGAGCTGCCCATTGAAAAAAGCCTACCAGACGAGCTAAATGCCTTTTAAGCTCGCTTCGAGGCAAGCAACACTGAAGCATGCAACACTGAAGCATGCATGAGAGCACTAGCTGTTCCGGACAACTGATGTGAGCAAGACTTTTTAAACAGGTCAACATTCACAAAGCCGTGGGGCTAGATGGATTACCAGGATGTGTACTCAATGCATGTGCGGACCAACTGGCAAGTGTCTTCACATTTTCAACCTCTCCCTGACCAACTGTACATACATGCATACATGTTTCCTGACTCAAACCTAATAGCACTTTTGATATATATTTGTTTATATAGCTCATTCGGACATATTCTTTCAATAAAACAAAGAATTTGTCCACAATTCGCAGATTTCTCAATCGCTAGGTGACTGACAACAGAGCAGAGCTAGCAGTGCACAAAGATACATTGTGAGTCACCTGACCTGTTTTTGCAGCTTTCCCGTTCTAGACTGCAGGGAGAGAGGGTATGGAATCACTTGGGAACTTTTGGATTTGAGGTAAACTTCTCCTTTAATTGCAGCTAGATATAGTAAATCATTCAGGGGTGAGTCTTAAACTTTAAGTTGAATTTTCACTTGATCTCCCATTTGACATCAGTGCATAACTAAGTGAAAATGTGACTTAAAACAGAAGTTAAGATTTCCCCTCAGTGCTTAGTGAGAGCTCTTATTAAGGGCTTAGAGTTTATGCAAATGTACTAAGGCCCTATTCATTCATTACGTGTTTAGAAAAAAGAGAGTTGGTTATTTCTGTTCCTACACTATTTTTGACAATTTCCCTCTGTCACTGCAGGTGTTACCCAGACAGACATGTGGCCTCTTCACTCACACCATCTTTTATAACGAGTACCCAGGAGGCTCCAAAGAGCTGGACAAGAGCATCAGGGGAGGAGAGCTGTTCCTCACCGTCCTCCTCAACCCTGTAAGTTTAGTTCACTCTCAAGATACTCTGTCTCTCCTTACTGGAGCTGCTACCTCTATATGACTTGAGAAACTTCCATCTGGAAAAGTCCTAGCTTGGGAAAATGACCTGTAACTTTGACTTTTGTGTAAATCATTAATTGATGTCAGTCTGTGCTACAATTTTAGTTTCACGAGTGGGATTTTGCCTAGTGTGCATTTAAGATGCGTAGACAAACAGTGAAAGGTCTCACTTCCCTACTCACCTGTTGGTATAGTCCTCTGACTCCTCTGTCCCCCTCCAGATCAGCATTTTCATGACCCACCTGTCTAACTACGGAAATGACCGGCTGGGCCTGTACACCTTTGAGTCCCTGGTGAAGTTTGTTCAGTGTTGGACCAACTTGCGGCTGCAGACACTCCCCCCCATGCAGCTGGCTGACAAATACTTCCAGATCTTCCCCGAGGAGAGAGACCCCCTCTGGCAGGTTAGGGGACTGCAATGATCAATTATTATTACAGATGTGATAATCCATTTGTTGTTAGTTACTGTTTCCTATTTTAGATATGTACTGTTTATTGAGGTTATTGTTATTATGTTTGGCCCATAATTTAATTACATTTTTCAATAAAATGACTCAATGATAAGCTATGCATTGGAGACTGTAACCCCTCTTTATCTGTCCTCAGAACCCATGTCATGACAAGAGACATAAAGACATCTGGTCGAAAGAAAAGACCTGCGATAGACTACCGAGGTTCCTGGTCATAGGCCCACAGAAAACAGGTGAGACCCTGCAGCCAACCATTTTCTGAAGACAGCTACACTCTCTCGCTCGCCACATACTCTCTTGGGCAAAATGGATTGCGTGATGGCATTTGTGGTGGCGAGTTTCAGTCAAAGTGTATATTCATGGGCCTCCCGGGTGGCGCAGTGGTCTAGGGCACTGCATCGCAGAGACTCTGGGTTCGAGCCCAGGCTCTGTCGCAGCCGGCCTTGATCGGGAGGTCCATGGGGCGACGCACAATTGGCCTAGCGTCGTCTGGGTTAGGTAGGGTTTGGCCGGTAGGCATATCCTAGTCTCATTGCGCACTAGCGACACCTGTGGCGGGCTGGACGCAGTGCGCGCTAAACCGGTTGCCTGGGGCATGGTGTTTTTCTACGACACATTGGTGCGGCTGGCTTCCGGGTTGGATGCGTGCTGTGTTAAGAAGCAGTGCGGCTTTGTTGGGTTGTGTTTCAGAGGACGCATGGCTTTCGACCAGATTTGATTTGATTTGATTTGATTTAGTCTCTCCCGAGCCCGTACGGGAGTTGTAGTGATGAGACAAGATAGTAGCTACTAACAATTGGATACCATGAAATTGTGGAGAAAAGGGGGTAAAAACATTTATTTTAAAGAGTGTATATTCATCTGTGTTCTTTCAGGCACCACAGCCCTGCACTCGTTCCTGAGCCTCCACCCTGCCATCACCAGTAGCTTCCCCAGTCTTGTCACCTTTGAGGAGATCCAGTTCTTTAGCGGCCCCAACTACAACAACGGCATTGACTGGTAAGCCGACTTTGCTGCCCACTCTGAGATTTAAACACTAATGAAGCCTGTAGCCTTCTTTTGTCTGAACTGATCTAAGAGCCTATATCCATATGGTAGCACCTTCGGAAAGTATTCAGACCCATTGACTATTTCCACATTTTGTTAGGTTACAACCTTATTCTAAAATGTATTAAATAGCTTTTTTTCCCTCATCAATCTATACACAATACCCGATAATGACAAACCAAAATAGTTTTTTTGAAATTTTTGCAAATGTATTAAAAATGATATCACATTTACGTAAGTATTCAGACCCTTCACGCAGTACTTTGTTGACGCACCTTTGGCAATAATTACTTATAATATAATAATAATAATAATATTATAATAATTAATTACTTGATATGACGCTACAAGCTTGGTATACCTGTATTTGCGGCATTTCTCCCATTGTTCTCTGCAGATCCTCTGAAGCTCTGTCAGGTTGGATGGGGAGCGTTGCTGCACAGCTATTTTCAGGTCACTCCGGAGATGTTAGATCGGGTTCAAGTCCTGGCCTCTGGCTGGGCCACTCAAGGACATTGAGACTTGTCCCAAAGCCACTCCTGCGTTGTCTTGGCTGTGTGCTTAGGGTCGTTGTCCTGTTGGAAGGTGAACCTTTGCCCCAGTCTGAGGTCCTGAGCGCTATGGGGCAGGTTTTCGTCAAGGATATCTCTGTACTTTGCTCCGTTTCATCTTTGCCTCGATCCTGACTTGTCTCCCAGTCCCTGCCACTGAAAAACATCCCCACAGCATGATGTTGCCACCACCGCGCCTCGACACAATCCTGTCTCGGAGCTCTACGGACAATTCCTTCCACCTCATGGTTTGGTTTTTGCTCTGAAATGCACTGTCAACTGTGGGACCTTATATAGACAGGTGTGTGCCTTTCCAAATCATGTCCAATCAATTCAATTTACCACAGGTGGACTCCAAGTTGTAGAAACATCTCAACGATGATCAATGGAAACAGGATGCTCCTGAGCTCAATTTCAAGTGTCATAGCAAAGGGTCTTTTTTTATTTTATTTTATTTTTTATTTCACCTTTATTTAACCAGGTAGGCTAGTTGAGAACAAGTTCTCATTTGCAACTGTGACCTGGCCAAGATAAAGCATAGCAGTGTGAACAGACAACACAGAGTTACACATGGAGTAAACAATTAACAAGTCAATAACACAGTAGAAAAAAAGAGTCTATATACATTGTGTGCAAAAGGCATGAGGAGGTAGGCGAATAATTACAATTTTGCAGATTAACACTGGAGTGAAATGATCAGACGGTCATGTACAGGTAGAGATATTGGTGTGCAAAAGAGCAGAAAAATAAATAAATAAAAACAGTATGGGGATGAGGTAGGTAAAAATGGGTGGGCTATTTACCGATAGACTATGTACAGCTGCAGCGATCGGTTAGCTGCTCAGATAGCAGATGTTTGAAGTTGGTGAGGGAGATAAGTATCCAACTTCAGCGATTTTTGCAATTCGTTCCAGTCACAGGCAGCAGAGAACTGGAACGAAAGGCGGCCAAATGAGGTGTTGGCTTTAGGGATGATCAGTGAGATACACCTGCTGGAGCGCTTGCTACGGGTGGGTGTTGCCATCGTGACCAGTGAACTGAGATAAGGCGGAGCTTTACCTAGCATGGACTTGTAGATGACCTGGAGCCAGTGGGTCTGGCGACGAATATGTAGCGAGGGCCAGCCGACTAGAGCATACAGGTCGCAGTGGTGGGTGGTATAAGGTGCTTTAGTGACAAAACGGATGGCACTGTGATAAACTGCATCCAGTTTGCTGAGTAGAGTGTTGGAAGCTATTTTGTAGATGACATCGCCGAAGTCGAGGATCGGAAGGATAGTCAGTTTTACTAGGGTAAGTTTGGCGGTGTGGGTGAAGGAGGCTTTGTTGCGGAATAGAAAGCCGACTCTAGATTTGATTTTCGATTGGAGATGTTTGATATGAGTCTGGAAGGAGAGTTTACAGTCTAGCCAGACACCTAGGTACTTATAGATGTCCACATATTCAAGGTCGGAACCATCCAGGGTGGTGATGCTAGTCAGGGTGCAGGCAGCGAATGGTTGAAAAGCATGCATTTGGTTTTACTAGCGTTTAAGAGCAGTTGGAGGCCACGGAAGGAGTGTTGTATGGCATTGAAGCTCGTTTGGAGGTTAGATAGCACCGTGTCCAAGGACGGGCCGGAAGTATATAGAATGGTGTCGTCTGCGTAGAGGTGGATCAGGGAATCGCCCGCAGCAAGAGCAACATCATTGATATATACAGAGAAAAGAGTCGGCCCGAGAATTGAACCCTGTGGCACCCCCATAGAGACTGCCAGAGGACCGGACAGCATGCCCTCCGATTTGACACACTGAACTCTGTCTGCAAAGTAGTTGGTGAACCAGGCACGGCAGTCATCAGAAAAACCAAGGCTACTGAGTCTGCCGATAAGAATACGGTGATTGACAGAGTCGAAAGCCTTGGCAAGGTCGATGAAGACGGCTGCACAGTACTGTCTTTTATCGATGGCGGTTATGATATCGTTTAGTACCTTGAGCGTGGCTGAGGTGCACCCGTGACCGGCTCGGAAACCAGATTGCACAGCGGAGAAGGTACGGTAGGATTCGAGATGGTCAGTGACCTGTTTGTTGACTTGGCTTTCGAAGACCTTAGATAGGCAGTGCAGGATGGATATAGGTCTGTAACAGTTTGGCTCCAGGGTGTATCCCCCTTTGAAGAGGGGGATGACTGCGGCAGCTTTCCAATCCTTGGGGATCTCAGACAATATGAAAGAGAGGTTGAACAGGCTGGTAATAGGGGTTGCGACAATGGCGGCGGATAGTTTCAGAAATAGAGGGTCTGAATACTTATGTAAATAAGCTGTTTTTTAACGATTTGTTTTATAAATTTTATAAAAGCTGTTTTCGCTTTGTCATTATGGGTATTGTGTTTAGATTGCTGAGGATTGTTTTTAATAACGTAGCAAAATGTGGAAAAGGTCAAGAGGTCTGAATACCTTCCAAAGGCACTGTGGTTCCTTCCTGCTTACTTGTAGTGTAGTCTTCCTCCATATTGCTCTCACGTATCTATTTCTCCCATATCAGTGAGATTGTATAACAGTATGGTCCATTAGGTGGAAAGGGACATGACGCAGGATGACATTCAAATGACATACGCTCTGTTATGGCCCTCGCTAACCGTAACTGCTCTCCCCCGTCCTCTCTTCAGGTACATGGACTTCTTCCCCTTCCCATCGAATGTCAGTACAGACTTCATGTTTGAGAAAAGTGCTAACTACTTTGACACGGAGGTAGCCCCTAAGAGAGCGGCCGCCCTGCTGTCCCGGGCCAAGATCCTGGCTGTGCTCATCAACCCAGCGGACCGTGCCTACTCCTGGTACCAGGTGGGTCTGTCACACTCTTAACTTCCTCAGCCATAATGTGATCAGGGTCATGAAATATAAACTGTTCCCAGACCATTTGTCAAGACCGTTAAGTGACCACATGGAAAGGACTCCTGGCTGCCTCACTCTAGAGAAAAGAAATGCCATCTGTTTTTGAGCTTCACCTGTTTATTTGCATGTATTTATTCTCAAGAGGCCAAAGGTACAAAGTCTGTCAAAAGTTATCTTGTAAAATCACTTGATGCGGGATTCTTCTGAAGTCTTGACTTCTGATAACCTTTGATAACTCAAGATGTCTGAACTTTAACCTTTCCCCTGTGTGTGACCCTGCAGCACCAGCGGGCTCACCAGGACCCAATGACCGTTAACCACACGTTCCAGGAGGTGGTGACAGCGAGGACTGCCTCCCCCCGAGAGCTGCTCATCCTGCAGAGGCGCTGCCTTAAACCTGGGGCCTACGCTACACACCTGGAGCGCTGGTTACACCACTACCAGCCCAGCCAGGTAACATTACATTACTGGAAATACACAAACATACTAAATGTGCACAGCTAGATACTGAAAACTACAGGAGACACCCCCGTGAACAATTCAAATGCATCCATTCAGAAACATGGCTTCACAGTATTTTCCATGATTGATCATGGCAGTACTACCTGTGTGGAATCCAGTATGTGAGAGGTGTGATTCCTGTTTCCAGGTCCACATAGTGGATGGGTCCCAGCTGCGATCCAACCCTGCCCTGGTCATGGAGGGTATCCAGAGGTTCCTGGGGGTCACACCCATCTTCAACTACACCCAGGCTCTGACGTATGATGAAAGTAAAGGGTTCTGGTGCCAGAGGGTGGAAGGAGCACGACCCAAGTGTTTGGGCAAGAGTAAAGGCAGGAAATACTCTGACATGACTCCTGAGGTACAGTTACTCCATCTTTCAAGGAAAATGTCAGACACTGCACATTATTCCATCTTGTCAGCTTGTTTCTCAGAGTGGCCATGTTGTATTTTGACTTCTGCCTAACATGTAGATATGTCTTAACAAGTGCCTCATATAGTCCTTCGCTGACTGTTCTCTGTTGTGTGCATTACAGTCGCGTGCCTTCCTGACGGAGCATTACCGGGAGCACAACATGGAGCTGCTGAGGCTGCTGAACCGGCTGGGCCAGCCCCTGCCCGCTTGGCTGAGAGAGGAGCTGCAGAGCTCCAGCTGGAGCTGAGACTGGACCTCCCTACGGAACCACAGCCACAGCCTGGGACTGGAGCACTGCCCTGCCTGGCCTGGCCCGGGGTAAGAGGGCCCTGTTTACCCACACCCAACACCAGTCACTACAGAGAGTGGAAGAGGAGAGAAGGCGGGAGGACAGCCCTATATCAGGACAATGGACTCCTCCACCCTGAAATGCCACTGTAGAAACCAATCCTCACGGGAGGGGAATAATGGCCTCTAATAAGGGAGTTAATGAGTTGGACTGCTGAAACAACCCTCCCTCTTTCCCCTCGCAGTCATCATCTTCATCCAGAAAGTAGAGGACTTGTCTCAGCCTGCAGCCGGTTGGACTGACTGACGCCAGGGTCTGGCAGACTGAGAGGGGATGGGGGGGTCTAATGTCATGTTACCCCCCTTTTTAACAGGAACTGATATCTTGTGGCCCTGGAGTGCATGAATAAACCTGGCAACATGCGTGTGGTCACAAGCTCACACACACACTTCTCATTTCTTCAGAAGAATGAATGTAAAATGTTGTAAATTTGAAAGCTGTTGTATATTGTTGGTGGGGGATGGGTGGGAAATGTGACAGAATAGACATGAACTAAACAAGACAGCAAACTCTAGTGCTATGGACAAAGACGTGTGCCATAGGATGGATGTAGTGCATCACAGGCCACGGCTCCAACAGACTGTGCATTCCACTACCCCAAAGCTGAGGCCTTTGGAGTACATTCTGATAAACAAACAGTCTAATAGGCCCCACAAGTCTACAGAGAAACCCACACACTTTAACCATGCACGTTCTCCCTCACTCTCACGTAGGTACCCAGTCAGTTTAGAGCTGTGTAGAAAGAGAGCAAGTTAGAGAGAAGAGGATGAGCTAGAGAGAGAGGTTCTAGGTCTCTCTGCTTGTGAGTGTCTGTCGTAACAGGAGCTGCTGTTTTGTTTTCTGTTTATTTTGCCAAAACTACAAAACAAAGACCAACGCTGTATCATCTCTAATAAACTCAGAGGTTGGAATGGATTGTTCATTTGTCTTTTTTTACCCACAGCTTCTGCATGCCTGTCAATGCAGGAGCCACTGTAATTGACCCGTGTCTGATGCTGTCTACAGAAGACTGGAATGGAAACGGCAGTGCCTATGTAGTTTAACAGACAGGAGAGTAGAGGTACATATTATAGTCTGCAGTACAGTAGTAATCAGTTTTCGGGAAGGCATATTTTCAATGGATAATTCGACTGAGTCACCTTTATTAGACTCGCGTATCACGTGAAATACCTCCTATCTAATCATCCTCTCAGTCGCACGACGAATCGGTGGAAACCTGTTAAATGGGCAAATCATGTTCATTAATCAGTCTAGTGTTAACAAGGGACTTGACCTCAATCTCTGATGTCCCTTTGGATAGACTCCCAGGGATTAGTCAGACAGGCTATAATGAACAAGCAGAAAAATATATGAAATAAGTAATGTACTCAACTGTAATATTCTTGTGATTTATTGACACACACAAGATGCAACATTTAGATCCTGCAAGGATGGACTAGCACACACTCACAAGATAATGATAAACCGGACACAACTTATGTTGAAATGTTATTTTTATTCGATGTTTCTTGTTTAAATAACAAAGATATGATCTAACATTCAAACAAACACTTGATAGTTTTAAAGTAATGATTTTCGTTATTGTATGGTCATGCAAATCTCCAGCTCAGAGTATAGTCATATGCATCCCCTTACTATATGGTTACAATGCAGTACGTTTACAAATAAAGGGAAACATACCAAGCTAAGGCTTTTTTTGTAGTTTTATTTTACGTGATACATCACTTCATTTCAATATTTGAGACAGAGCCATTTTCATTGACCTTGAAGGTGCAAGTAACATATATAGATTTCCATTTCTTAAGTAAACACAGACAGTAAAAAATATTACCAGAAAGAAGACATGCATATTTTCTCTTGTAAAACTGCATATATATTTTTGTTATTAAAATCTGGCTTTTAATATTTTTCATTATTCTTTTTTTTTTTTAATATCAACTCTCTTCCTATCCTGCTGGCCAGTAAGGTATAGTATAATCAAAGGTTAACTGTCCTTCCCTCAGTAACTACTATTTCTCTCTTCTTCCCTTTTGAATTATTTTAAAGAATTGAAATAAACTGGATGGTTATACTCATTCCCATGGCTGTGTGAACACACACTGAATGGAAGCATCAGGCCCGGTGGGGGAGAGAGGTCAATACCCACAGCGCAAAGTCAGGAAAACTACTCGGATCCAAAAAACATAACATAGTTCAGTACTGTATACATCGCATCATGGTGCAAAGGGGAATACAGTGTCATGGCATTGCAGATATGTCACAACACCCAGCAGCACACGCAATAGGGTGGGGCCACATGTGATTCATGATAAAAACAGCACACAAGTTTTGTTTCCTTCAACATTTTTTGATATCATCGGTAGGTTGATTTTTCAGCTTTTTGGTGCCCGGCCTTTGACAGGTTCAATGGAACACGAGTACTATGGAGCTGCTTAGCACAGAAGTGAAGGGGTAAACGGCAAGCTTCACCCCACTGGCGGTACAAAGCCACACACAAGTTTCTACAACACGGCGAAAAACAGTGTTCCAATGTTTTACCATCAACACAAAGATATGTTTTTTAAGTGAGACTGTTTCGAGGGTTTATTTTGTGTGTCTGGCCATATCTATTCAAATATAATTTGCATTGTGAGTACACCATGTGTGCGTGTGTTGATTCCATGTCTATTGTGGCATTTTCTGCATGTGTGTGGGGGGGACAGGGTGTGATTTGCTAGCAGCCTGAGCCCCATCCCTCACCTCAACTGCCTCTCCATATTTCAGCTCCAATCTCAAAAGAAAACTTAGATCACTCATAATACCACCAGTAAGAACACTAACATCTAGAACTGTTACAACAGAAACCGTGACAAAGGGACCAATCCATTGATTGCTTTCACCGTGGCCCCCAAGCACCCAGCCTCCACCGTCCCATCCAATCTTATGCCCAGCCAGAGGTCTGAAATGCCACGGGTCAACTCAGCACCCCACTTTACTGCATTCTCATTTTCACATGCTTTTAAAGAGAGGTACAGCAAGCAAAAAAAAGACCATGTACGTTAGAGAACAGGACGGGGATCAAAACGAGACAGGCAAAGGGTGACATCGTCACACTGAATGGAACTAAAAGCTAGAAAGCTGATTAGCAGGGTCGCTCGCTATAGAAACACAGGTAGACACCTCAGGAGTGGGCGAGCTTAACCTGAAGTTGCAGAAACATTCACCTGGGGAGTGAACAGAACAGCATTGAGTCTCAAATTTATGTGCAAAACAGTACAGGCCATTTTAGACCCCCCCCAATTGATCAAACATGCTAAAATCATAGTAGGAAATGATACAAGGGAGAGGTATCCGAGCTTTCAGAGTTTGTAGATTGGGGCCTCTGTCAGAATAGTATCAGTTGGCTTGACTGATTGTGTCATTGCCATCTTCCTTTGGGCCTCTAGAGGGCACAACTCAGCACTGAAAACCGATGGTAGTGTTCTGCAACTTCAGGTTGTGTTGGTCAGGAGATTGTGGCTGAAGCTGGAGGAGCAGGCTGGTTTATAGACCCAAAGGGCACAGCACAGGGGCCTGGAGTTTGGGCCTTGTGTGAATGTGTGTACACAGGGGATCTCAAACTGCAAAAGAGGCTGAATAGGGACAGGAGAACACATATTCACTCTCACACACATCCGTTCTCCAAACTCTGAAAGTAGAGTCTTTTCCCTTTCTCCTTATAAATAGCTATGTATACATTACTATATTAAATAAAGTCCCCATTTAAAAATTCTTCAAACACAAAATACTTTCAAATAAAGCATCATTCAGGGGATAAAAATGAAGACTTCCACAATAACACATATGAATACTAAAACACTGTCCCTTCTGAAACCCGCCTAACCCAGAAAAACATACATCTACATTAAAACAATGTATTTAAATGCCTAAAGTCTACACTTTGGTGTTCTTAATTCTAATACTAAGTATCATCATTTAGTTTCTTTCTTACATTTTCCCTCCTAGCATTTGTTTGCATCCAGAAAAAGAAAGAAAAACAACTAGATTCATTGTGAAACAAAACACAAAAACAACCACCACTAATATTAGGGTGTGTGCTCCTTTTTTATATAGAAAATTCATATTTAATCATTGTTGATTAATGTGACTTTTTTTTAATAATTTCATATTTTTTGTACATATGTTAATACTTTAAACACCTTTCCAAACAAAGGGCAAAAAATATGGATCCATGGAAAAAGAACAAGACCGCGTGCCCCCCATGGGCGTCAGAAGCATGCACTGTCCTGAGGGGA
The DNA here is from genome assembly GCF_018296145.1 of Oncorhynchus tshawytscha. Taxonomy (NCBI): domain Eukaryota; kingdom Metazoa; phylum Chordata; class Actinopteri; order Salmoniformes; family Salmonidae; genus Oncorhynchus; species Oncorhynchus tshawytscha. Next base: position 59,022,424 of record NC_056429.1, read on the forward strand.
GGGCCTCGGGCCCAAGCCGGCCCCCAACATCAAGCTAGGGTTGGACTGGATTGGTTATGGTGGTGTTGTCGGTTGGCTTTTAAATATAATTTATTTTTATTTTTCCCCCCAAGGATTGTAAAACTTCAAGCGGTCTCTTCCGGCCGGGCTCCAGGCGCCAATCCAACCACTGAGAGGAAATGTTCCAATCGTCTTCAGAATTCAGGCAAAGCTGAGGAAAGGAGAGAGAGGGAGAGTGGTGGGGAGTGCACAGGGCAGCCTCTCCAAACTACTCCTGAGTTTACAACACTATAATAGGTTTATATACAGCAGTGGAGGCTCCTCAGAGGAGGAAGGGAAGAACCATCCTACTCAGTAAATTTCCTTTTTTTAAATACATTGAAACATTAAAAAAGTTATCCTTTTTAGATAAATGTCACCAAATCACTGTTTTGCAATGGTCAACAGTAGCATCAACAGCCCTCTCTAGGGTAGCACTATGGTGTAGCCGAAGGACAGCTATTTTCCCTCCTCTTCTGGCTACATTGACTTCAGTACAAAACCTAGGAGGCTCAAAGTTCACACCCCCTTCCATAGACTTGCACAGTAATTATCACAATTTTCAGAGGACGTCCGAGCTCTTGCAGTATGAACGGACATGTTGTCCATCCAATAAAAGGATCATAAAATGAATCTAGTACTGTAAGCATAAGCTACAGCTAGCTAGCACTGCAGTGCATAAAGTGTGGTGAGTTGTAGACTCAAAGAGAAAGACAATAGTTGAACAGTTTTGACTAAATTAATTTCTTAAAAATCTAAGGAGAGTAACAAAGATAGCGAGAGCTAGCTATATTTCATTGTATTTATTTTTATAGCTAATGCAGCTAATTTAGCCTACTCAACAACCTAACTCAAACATAGAGGAATGCTATTTATGTTAGCTAGCTGGCTAAGGCTATCCAGAAATGCAATTCTTCCAAGTCAAGGTAAGCTTTCGGTTTTATTAATTTATTGCCACCGGGACCCGTCTGTGTAACTGCTAAACTGCTAGCTGTACCCTGTACTGTGTGATTGTACACATGTATTTGATTGTGGGTTTACTAACGCATTAACGTAAACTCGTACATCGCCTTGGTCCGTACAATTGCCCATATTTTAGCGCCCCACAAATGTAATACTTCCAGATCAACTGTAATGTCAATACCATTGTAAAGCACAATTTCTCCCCTTTCCAACAGAATCAATTACATGACCTAAACGCTGCCCGTTTCTGCATAATTCAAACAGGCAATGAGCCTCGTCGTGTCACGCCCTGGTCTTAGTATTTTGTGTTTTCTTTATTATTTGTTCAGGCCAGGGTGTGACATGGGTTTATTGTGTTGTCGTATTGGGGTTTTTGTAGGCATTGGGATTGTGGCTGATTAGGGGTGTGTCTAGCATAGGCTTGGCTGCCTGAGGCGGTTCTCAATCAGAGTCAGGTGATTCTCGTTGTCTCTGATTGGGAACCATATTTAGGTAGCCTGGGTTTCACTGTGTATTTTGTGGGTGATTGTTCCTGTCTCTGTGTAGTATTCACCAGATAGGTTTTCTCGTTTCGTTTGTTGTTTTTGTATTTATTTAGTTATTTCATGTTTCGCTATTTTTTCATTAAAGAACATGAGTAACCACCACGCTGCATTTTGGTCCGACTCTCCTTCAACAGACGAACGCCGTTACACGTCGGGTCTTTTTAAAAATGGAGGGTGGGGAAGCTAAACTAATGCGTGATAGTGAGAAGGAGAGATGTTCTGTGGGTAAATTGCTTTTTTTCACTCGATCTATCCAATGTATCGCCTTATCGCCTCTAAAATGTAAATAAAACACTATAAAAAGTTTATATAATGTGTCATTACATACCTATTTGAAGGTTTGTGTCGAATTTGAATCGGGTTTTTAGGGCAGTGCTAAAGGGATCTTAGAAGTAAACAGCGGCTTTGAGAATGATGATCGCATGCAATGATGACGAAAAAATGACTAGGTATCCCCCCTACCCCCGTCACTGTCCATTTCTTGTTTTTAAAGGATGATAGAAGTGCTACACCTGGTGGAGAGAGATTGTAAGACATACATAATTGCTTTATGCGTGCTGTACGTTACGACATGACACGTCAAGATGTAACGGAGGGTCAGTTTCTTCAACTTTTCTCCAATACTATAGAGCCATTACCATGTCGATCAACGCTTGAATAGAAACCTAGTTCATACCCCCGATTTTGACGTCAACACAGTCGCTACAGTCCCATTAGTTTACTTTGTAGCCTCGTTTGAATGTTGCGGTTGCGCACTTTTGTACGGAATGGGGTGAGTTTGCATTAGTTCTTGTTTGTTGTTTGTTATAACCTTAATATGGTGACAAGATGTAGGCTGTGTACCGTTATGGTATGAAGGTTTGGCTTGGAGTTTTTTTACATAAACAAAAAGATACAGTATGTATCAGCACTTCAGTACATGTATGTGAGTGTGAGGGAGGGCACACATGTAGACAGAACCTAGAATAAGCTCTCTGCAGTCTGTACCTGTGTCTGGTAAAGGGTCACTGGAGAGGTGCGGCAGGCGCTCCTGAACAGTGAAAATGCACATTGAGCCACTTGGCGTCGCGGCGGTGCCACACGCGGGTCTCCTCTGACTGGCAGGAGCGCGGTCGTCCCTGGCTGTCGATGTACTGCGTGAGGCGGATGTAGGCGATGCAGGCCGCGTCCTCCCCGATCAGGTGCACATGGGGATTCAGGATGGTGGTGTGGACCGGCTTACTGTTCTTACTCAACACTACATAGGAGACACGGACACACTCAGTCATCTACTTACATGTGTTGGCTTCATGTACTTCTTCCTTGATTAGATTACAATAGAGAAAGGTGGTTACCAGGCCTTTAGTGTAAAATAGGGTGCTCAGTGACTTACCTGGTATATGTTTTTTTCTTCAAAATATACAACAATTAACATAATAGGGTCGCGGCATGAATAGTGCCTTATGTCTTTCAGACATTGTGCGTACATTTTGATGAAACACATTTTACAGTTGGATACATACATCTATGCTCTAACCACACTAAACCATGTTAAAAATTCCAATAGCAGTGTGTATTCGTTTAAAAAAATCTTGGGGCGGCAGGGAGCCTATTGATTAGAACGTTGGACTAGTAACCGAAACGTTGCAAGATCGAATCCCTGAGCTGACAAGGTAAAAATCTGTGGTCCTGCCCCTGAACAAGGCAGTTAACCCACTGTTCCTAGGCCGTCATAGAAAATAATCATTTGTTCTTAACTGACTTGCCTAGTTAAATAAAGGTAAAAAATAAAGGTCCAACTTCTAGGATGATCTTAACCCCACGTTTGCACAAACATTGTAAATCCCTAGTTATTCATTAGTGATTAATTGACAGGTCAACCCTGTAACATGAACTGAACTCTAGTTTTAATATGGTGAAACTATCCCTTTTTAAATTATTTTTTAAAATATTGTAGTGTAAAAGCAGGCGAGATGTTTTTTCTGGTGTTTTGTTGTGGAAAACTGAGCATTTCGAGCATACCACGTTAACCCTGTTACCCATAGAGAGATAGACTACAAATATTTTAACAAGTTCAAATCTTTTGTTAAGCTTGCATTCAATTGTCCCTCCCTATTGCACACAACAAGCTTCCTTTCCCCCGTCAGAAGGAGAGTACAGCCTGATTTAAGATGAAATATTCAAACCTGTTAGTCAACCCTCCCACTGGGCATACCACAAAATGTCAAAGTGGACAATTGGGTAATATTTGGTTGAGGAGTTGATCAATGAGATAACAACCTATATTCACCCACTCAAAAATACAGCCAAAATCTGGTTGAATTCTCAGTGTTTTATCACTATACTTTCAACCATCTAAAAGCACAACAAAGTTCAAATAGGAATACAATGTCAGATATTTTGTTTATTTATACAACAACTTAATGTGTTATCATTGTGCTTCATCTAATAGCACAATCAAATTAACTGGATTGCAGTTGAGATTACATTAAAGTAGTGGCGCAAGTGATCAATGTCATTCTAGATTCTGCACAGATTATTAAAGCAATTGTGAAGATCTCCACAGACCTGCAGCCTTTGCATGCTATTTTGAACATGCACGCTTTCTATTGTTACATAGAGAGACAAATGTCTTCTCCTTTGGAGTATACATTATGTGGAATATGCTGATTATTATTGTTTGACCACGCTGTTCATTTATGAACATTTGAACATCTTGGCCATGTTCTGTTATAATCTCCACCCGGCACAGCCAGAAGAGGACTGGCCACCCCTCATAGCCTGGTTCCTCTCTAGGTTTCTTCCTAGGTTTTGGCCTTTCTAGGGAGTTTTTCCTAGCCACCGTGCTTCTACACCTGCATTGCTTGCTGTTTGGGGTTTTAGGCTGGGTTTCTGTACAGCACTTTGAGATATCAACTGATGTACGAAGGGCTCTATAAATAGATTTGATTTGATAGAGACAGTCATCTCAAAATGTGGCCCTGGATGTGTTACTCATTTTAAAGGGTAGGAAGCACGAGTTTTTCCTCACCAATGTAACAACACAGTGTGGTCAAAGACTTAGTCATGATCTGGTTACCTATAAGTACAAACATAGTTATGTTTTTGGGTTATTATACATTTATAAACTTATTTCCGGATAACTTCTAAACTCTCCACAATTCACTATTTCTCAACGTTATATGGAGGATCTACTCTGTGCTACCGAGTACGTATGCTAGCTCGGTAGCTAGCTCAAGCTGAACAATTTTTTAAAGTTTTACCATCGGATGGGCCCTAACCACTAATCTGTAAATCTGCTCTCTCTTTGCTTTTAATCTTAGGTTATGTTTTAGTTGTGTTGTGTTAGTTATGTTCTAGCTAGCTGGTCTCTAGTAGTTGAGCTCTAGCTTGCCGACCATAACTGTGGTGGTTAGCTAGGCTGTCACGGCTAATAGCTAGTTGGCTAAATAGCTAACGCTGGCTGGCTATCTTGCTTGCTAAAATAACTGCATTTAGCTAATGTTCTTTGACAACTGGTTAGATGGCATTATGTGTTTCCAAAGCATTGGTTTACTTTAATGTAGCTGTAAGATAGTTGTTGATAGCAACTCGCTTACTTATTCAGTGCTAACTTAAAGTTAGCAGGCTGGTAGGGCTAACGTTAGCAGAGTAGTTGGTTAGCAACCTTCCAAGTTGATTTGTAACAATACATTCAGAAATTATTTGATTGCAAATTAGCTGACAATTCAATTGAAACCAGTAGTCATGAGTACAAAAGTTTTATACATTTGAAGTTATTTCCTTTGGAGTTTACATTATGTGGAATACGCTGGCTTGCCGGGTCTCCATATTACATCACACCCCAGAACTATTTCCAACAAGACTTCGGAATTCTGATCGGTTTTATGTAATAACTCCAAAAATAGAAGAGTGAGGTGTAACTTGGCATCGGGACTTTTGATGCAAATCCATATGTTACATGTGGTTACGTTTATGCTACCTACCCTTTAAGGTTGAATAACTACTGTTACAATAGTTTGTACGATTGTCCTAACTTAACAAAGCAACCAAATATCAACATGTAAAGGATATTTGGATAGTTCCATCTGAGCCACTGGCAGAATCCTATTCTTTAACTTGTATTTTTGGTTGAGATGGAGACATGAATCCAACATATAATCTATTAACTGGTCGACAAGTTACTGTATTGTGAATGTTATATTGAATTGTGCTTGGTTGTCAACGCAACAAAATATCCACATTTGAAGGAGATTATCTTCTCCCTGGATAGTGCGATCTGTGCCACGGACTGAGTCTGGCTTTAATTTCAGTTTATCTACAAATTAATAATTGATAGTGTATGTTGGATTCACGTCTCCATCTCAACCAAGTTGAATAAATACGACCAAATCAAATCAGATCAAACTTTAAACTCACTTTAAATAAAGTTTGATTTGATTTAGTCCTATTCTTTAACTTCAATTTTTGGTTGAAATAGCGACTTGAATCCAACATATTATGAACTAGTTGCTCTGTTAAACCTACCCTTTGGAATGACTTCGATAGTAACCGTGAATCTATATTTTTTTAGGTGGAGACCTCTCAACAGTCGTTCTCACGATAGCAAATTGGTAATAGCCAAAGCTAAGCAGGGCTGGGCTTGGTTAAAACGCTGGATAGGAGACCAAAGAGATAGCTGTAGATCACATGTCTCAAATTCATTCCACGGAGGGCCGAGTGTCTGAGTTTTCACTCCTCTCTTGTACTTGATTGATGAATTAAGGTCACTAATCAGTAAATAACTCCCCTCACCTGGTAGTCTAGGTCTTAATTGAAACCAAAAACAGACATGAAGCCCTCAATGGAATGAGTTTGATACCCCTGCTGTAGATAGATCAATTCTCCAGTAGGAGGTGCTGCCCAGTCTACTGTTTTATTTTCTGATAGTGGAGATAAGGTTGAAGAAGTTGTTTCAAAAGGTACAAATACAACCTATTTTATAAGAGATGCTTACAGTTCTCAAAGTAGAATTTGTGGAAGTCCATGCCCTCCACCAGGTTTCCCAAAGCCTCGGGTTCAAACGAGGTGAGCCCGGGGTCACAGATTCTCCTGGAAGGGAAATCAGACATACAGTTAAACATATAATTAAATAGCACACATATTTACAGTGCCTTGCGAAAGTATTCGGCCCCCTTGAACTTTGCGACCTTTTGCCACATTTCAGGCTTCAAACATAAAGATATAAAACTGTATTTTTTTGTGAAGAATCAACAACAAGTGGGACACAATCATGAAGTGGAACTACATTTATTAGATATTGGGCGTGCAAAATTATTCAGCCCCTTTACTTTCAGTGCAGCAAACTCTCTCCAGAAGTTCAGTGAGGATCTCTGAATGATCCAATGTTGACCTAAATGACTAATGATGATAAATACAATCCACCTGTGTGTAATCAAGTCTCCGTATAAATGCACCTGCACTGTGATAGACTCAGAGGTCCGTTAAAAGCGCAGAGAGCATCATGAAGAACAAGGAACACACCAACCTGGTCCGAGATACTGTTGTGAAGAAGTTTAAAGCCGGATTTGGATACAAAAAGATTTCCCAAGCTTTAAACATCCCAAGGAGCACTGTGCAAGCGATAATATTGAAATGGAAGGAGTATCAGACCACTGCAAATCTACCAAGACCTGGCCGTCCCTCTAAACTTTCAGCTCATACAAGGAGAAGACTGATCAGAGATGCAGCCAAGAGGCCCATGATCACTCTGGATGAACTGCAGAGATCTACAGCTGAGGTGGGAGACTCTGTCCATACACGTCTGGCACTGCAGGATGTGAGTCCCTGGCGGCGTAGTGTGTTACTGATGGTAGGCTTTGTTACTCTTGTCCGAGCTCTCTGCAGGTCATTCACTAGGTCCCCCCGTGTGGTTCTGGGATTTCTGCTCACCGTTCACCGTGATCATTTTGACCCCACGGGGTGAGATCTTGCCCCAGATCGAGGAAGATTATCAGTGGTCTTGTATGTCTTCCATTTCCTAATAATTGCTCCCACAGTTGATTTCTTCAAACCAAGCTGCTTACCTATTGCAGATTCAGTCTTCCCAGCCTGGTGCAGGTCTACAATTTTGTTTCTGGTGTCCATTGACAGCTCTTTGGTCTTGGCCATAGTGGAGTTTGGAGTGTGACTGTTTGAGTTTGTGGACAGGTGTCTTTTATACTGATAACAGGTGCCATTAATACAGGTAACGAGTGGAGGACAGAGGAGCCTCTTACAGAAGAAGTTACAGGTCTGTGAGAGCCAGAAATCTTGCTTGTTTGTAGGTGACCAAATACTTATTTTCCACCATAATTGGATTTTTTTTTCTCATTTTGTCTGTCATAGTTGTAGTGTACCTATGATGAAAAGTACAGGCCTCTCTCATCTTTTTAGGTGGGAGAACTTGCACAATTGGTGGCTGACTAAATACTTTTTTGCCCCACTGTATGTATGTATGTATGTATGTATGTATACAGTTGAAAGTCGGAAGTTTACATACACCTAAGCCAAATACATTTAAACTCAGTTTTTGACAATTCCTGACATTTAAATCAGAGTAAAAATTATGTCTTAGGTCAGATAGGATCACCACTTTATTTCCAAAACATACATCCTGTTTGCAATAATGCACTAAAGTAAAACTGCAAAAAATGTGGCAAAGAAATTAACTTAATGTCCTGAACAAAAAGTGTTATGTTTGGGGAAAATTCAACACAACACATTAATGAGGACCACTCTTCATATTTTCTATAATGGTGGTGGCTGCATCATGTTATGAGTATGCTTGACATGGGCAAGGACTGGGGAGTTTTTTGGGATCAAAAATAAATGGAATAGATCTATACACAGGCAAAATCCTAGAGGAAAACCTGGATCAGTCTGCTTTCCAGCAGACACTGGGAGTTGTTTCAAAAAACATTTTTTTCACCTTTCAGCAGGACAATAACCTAAAACACAAGGCCAAATATATACTGGAGTTGCTTACCAAGTCAACTTTGACTATTCCTGAATGGCCGAGTTACAGTTTTGACTTAAACCGGCTTGAAAATCTATGGCAAGACTTGAAAATGGCTGTCTAGCAATGATCAACCACCAACTTGACAGAGCTTTTTTTTAAAGAATCATGTGCAAATATTGTACAATCCAGGTGTGCAAAGCTCTTACCCAGAAAGACTCACAGCCGTAATCACTGCCAAAGGTGATTCTAACATATTGATTGACTCAGGGGTGTGAATACTTACGTAAATGTATTTAATTTTCAGTACATTTAGCTAATGTTTCAAAAAACATTTTTTCACTGTCATCATGGGGGAAATGTGTGTAGATGGGTGAGAGAGAAAAAATATATTACATACATTCTGAATTCAGGCTGTAACACAACAACATGTGGAATAAGTCAAGGGGTATGAATACTTTCTGAAGGCACTGTATCATCAGCACCTCCCACCCTCTCACATTCCACATACTACTCTAGTAATTTAGAGGGAAATCAGCAGGGCTAGGGGTAATTCATCTGTCAAAACTAGGAGCTAATTAAATGTATGCACACACTCTATAAACTCACGTGTAAGCCTCAAAGTCTCCATTGTTGATGGCCTCAATCAGCTGCTCGGTAATCTTGATGATCTCTTGTTTGCGAGCTGAAATCCAGAGAACAACAGCGAGAAAGAAGAAAGGCAGGAGAGAAAGAGATGGCCAGATGCGGTTAGAAACCCTCGTGGTGCTCCGGTCACAAATACTTAAAGGCTAGCATGCAGACCCCCTCCCTCACCATGCTTCCTTTAGTGCACTAGCCCTTTCCTGTATGGTACTGAGTGCAGAGACATTCATGCCATTGATGCCTATTGTTATTTGGTTGTACAAGAACACAGTTTACAGCAGCACTACTGGTGACTTTAGGGGTCCACCAATCCCATGAAAACTACCTTAACAGGCCCCAACTTAGCTGCAGTCCAGCTCTCTTTCCCTTCCAATAGTCCGCCCTACCCAAAGCACCTGGCAATGTTTGAGTTGTTGAACAGTTTCAGTTCCCTAAACCTCAAGTGGGATCTGGAGTTGTTATATCTGGAGTACTTCTCCTGTCTTATCCGGTGTCCTGTGTGAATTTAAGTATGCTCTCTCTAATTCTCTCTTTCTTTCTCTCGGAGGACCTGAGCCGGAGGACCATGCCTCAGGACTACCTGGCATGATGACTCCTTGATGTCCCCAATCCACCTGGCCGTGCTGCTGCTCCAGTTTCAACTGTTCTGCCTGCGGCTATGGAATCTTGACCTGTTCACTTAACGTGCTACCTGTCTCAGACCTATTATTTGACCATGCTGGTCATTTATGAACATTTGAACATCTTGGCCATGTTCTGCTATAATCTCCACCCGGCGCAGCCAGAAGAGGACTGGCCACCCCTCATAGCCTGGATCCTCTCTAAGTTTCTTCCTAGGTTTTGGCCTTTCTAAGGAGTTTTTCCTAGCCAACGTGCTTCAACACCTGCATTGCTTGCTGTTTGGGGTTTTAGGCTGGGTTTCTGTACAGCACTTTGAGATATCAGCTGATGTACGAAGGGCTATATAAATACATTTGATTTGAAGTGCGTATCCTCAACCACACAGACAAGTGACACACAACCCAGCTGGGCTGACTGAAATGTCATCTGGGAGCGTGACACACATGAGAAGTGGCAGACACACAGACAGCCCACTACGCCAGACAACCTGCCAGTGAGGTCGAGAAATCCCACGCGGCACACATCAACACACAACACGGCTTATATATACAAACTGCGAGCACACCTCTGTTTGTTCAGTTCATATTCCCACAGGAATGATGAACTGGCAAAAAGCAGCTCATGCATGGCTTTATTGGTATTGTACCGTAGCCGATATGCTACTCTCACATAAATATAGCTGAGTCAGCTGACTAACTGTGAGGCAGGGTTAGCAATGAAAGCCAGTGCGTGTCACTAACTCTTCTGCGTAGTGTAGCTGCCTCAGGGCTGTCTAACTTACTCAGCTGCGTGTTGCTGCCCCCTGGGGCCATGGAGGGTGGTGCAGGCAGAGCTCGCTCTTAGTTAAGACAGGAGCTATGACCTGAACAGTTCTAATTAGCAAAAAGTGTGCTTGGCATCGTCATGCAGTGGGGCGGCTGGAAGACAACAGGACAACAGCAACAAAATGGCAACCATGTAAGTGAACAAATCAGAAACCAAAAAAAAACGTCAAACACAACTGATAGGACCACAAGACCCGTTTTCCCAAACTGGAACACTGTGCCACTCAAACGGCAGTTGTTACATAGTGTGTATATCTTCACAGTATAACTTCACAATGCTCTGAAAGGCACACAATGCCCACAAGCAACAGACTTATATAAAGGGCATGCTGCATAGAAGCCAAACTTAGAAGAACCTACACACACTAATAACAACTTAGATATACCAATGGACATAGCGTCACACAGATGGACAGAGGGGACAACAGTGAACACAGCACCACAGCAGGAGATGGAGAAGACACTGAGGCCTTACAGCCAGCAGGGGGTAGCAGTTAAGCACTAAACCCAGTTACAGGCCACCACAGACGACACAGCCTGAATGGGGAAGTTTATTAGACAAAAAAAAGTAAGTTAGACAAAAAAAAAATGACGTTTTCGTCTTTTGAGCTTCTAGTCATGAAATCTATGCAGCCTACTCAATCACTTTTTATAGCTACTGTTTACAGGCCTCCTGGGCCATGTACAGCGTTCCTCACTGAGTTCCCTGAATTCCTATCGGACCTTGTAGTCATAGCAGATAATATTCTAATCTTTGGTGACTTTAATATTCACATGGAAAAGTCTACAGACCCACTCCAAAAGGCTTTCAGAGCCATCATCGACTCAGTGGGTTTTGTCCAACATGTCTCTGGACCCACTCACTGTCACAGTCATACGCTGGACCTAGTTTTGTCTCATGGAATAAATGTTGTGGATCTTAATGTTTTTCCTCATAATCCTGGACTATCGGACCACTATTTTATTACATTTGCAATTGCAACAAATAATCTGCTCAGACCCCAACCAAGGAACATAAAAAGTCTTGCTATAAATTCACAGACAACACTAAGATTCCTTGATGTCCTTCCAGATTCCCTCTGTCTACCCAAGGACCCCAGAGGACAAAAATCAGTTAAACACCTAACTGAGGAACTCAATTTAACCTTGCGCAATACCCTAGATGCAGTTGCACCCCTAAAAACTAAAAACATTTCTCATAAGAAACTAGCTCCCTGGTACACAGAAAATACCCGAGCTCTGAAGCAAGCTTCCAGAAAATTGGAACGGAAATGGCGCCACACCAAACTGGAAGTCTTCCGACTAGCTTGGAAAGACAGTACCGTGCAGTACCGTAGAGCCCTTACTGCTGCTCGATCATCCTATTTTTCTAACTTAATTGAGGAAAATAAGAACAATCCGAAATTCCTTTTTGATACTGTCGCAAAGCTAACTAAAAAGCAGCATTCCCCAAGAGAGGATGACTTTCACTTTAGCAGTGATAAATTCATGAACTTCTTTGAGGAAAAGATTATGATTATTAGAAAGCAAATTACGGACTCCTCTTTAAATCTGCGTATTCTTTCAAAGCTCAGTTGTCCTGAGTCTGCACAACTCTCCCAGGACCTAGGATCAAGAGAGACGCTCAAGTGTTTTAGTACTATATCTCTTGACACAATGATGAAAATAATCATGGCCTCTAAACCTTCAAGCTGCATACTGGACCCTATTCCAACTAAACTACTGAAAGAGCTACTTCCTGTGCTTGGCCCTCCTATGTTGAACATAATAAACAGCTCTCTATCCACCGGATGTGTACCAAACTCACTAAAAGTGGCAGTAATAAAGCCTCTCTTGAAAAAGCCAAACCTTGACCCAGAAAATATAAAAAACTATCAGCCTATATCGAATCTTCCATTCCTCTCAAAAATTTTAGAAAAGGCTGTTGCGCAGCAACTTACTGCATTCCTGAAGGCAAACAATGTATACGAAATGCTTCAGTCTGGTTTTAGACCCCATCATAGCACTGAGACGGCACTTGTGAAGGTGCTAAATGACATTTTAATGGCATCGGACCGAGGCTCTGCATCTGTCCTCGTGCTCCTAGACCTTAGTGCTGCTTTTGATACCATCGATCACCACATTCTTTTGGAGAGATTGGAAACCCAAATTGGTCTACACGGACAAGTTCTGGCCTGGTTTAGATCTTATCTGTCGGAAAGATATCAGTTTGTCTCTGTGAATGGTTTGTCCTCTGACAAATCAACTGTAAATTTTGGTGTTCCTCAAGGTTCCGTTTTAGGACCACTATTGTTTTCACTATATATTTTACCTCTTGGGGATGTTATTCGAAAACATAATGTTAACTTTCACTGCTATGCGGATGACACACAGCTGTACATTTCAATGAAACATGGTGAAGCCCCAAAATTGCCCTTGCTAGAAGCATGTGTTTCAGACATAAGGAAGTGGATGGCTGCAAACTTTCTACTTTTAAACTCGGACAAAACAGAGATGCTTGTTCTAGGTCCCAAGAAACAAAGAGATCTTCTGTTGAATCTGACAATTAATCTTAATGGTTGTACAGTCGTCTCAAATAAAACGGTGAAGGACCTCGGCGTTACTCTGGACCCTGATCTCTCTTTTGAAGAACATATCAAGACCATTTCAAGGACAGCTTTTTTCCATCTACGTAACATTGCAAAAATCAGAAACTTTCTGTCCAAAGATGATGCAGAAAAATTAATCCATGCTTTTGTCACTTCTAGGTTAGACTACTGCAATGCTCTACTTTCCGGCTACCCGGATAAAGCACTAAATAAACTTCAGTTGGTGCTAAATACGGCTGCTAGAATCCTGACTAGAACCAAAAAATTTGATCATATTACTCCAGTACTAGCCTCTCTACACTGGCTTCCTGTCAAAGCAAGGGCTGATTTCAAGGTTTTACTGCTAACCTACAAAGCATTACATGGGCTTGCTCCTACCTATCTCTCTGATTTGGTCCTGCCGTACATACCTACACGTACGCTACGGTCACAAGACGCCTACCCATGTCAGAGACGCAAACTCGGTCTCAACCTTTAAGTCTTTACTGAAGACTCATCTCTTCAGTGGGTCATATGATTGAGTGTAGTCTGGCCCAGGAGTGGGAGGGTGAACGGAAAGGCTCTGGAGCAACGAACCGCCCTTGCTGTCTCTGCCTGGCCGGTTCCCCTCTTTCCACTGGGATTCTCTGCCTCTAACCCTATTACAGGGACTGAGTCACTGGCTTACTGGGGCTCTCTCATGCCGTCCCTGGAAGGGGTGCGTCACCTGAGTGGGTTGATTCACTGATGTGGTCATCCTGTCTGGGTTGGCGCCCCCCCTTGGGTTGTGCCATGGCGGAGATCTTTGTGGGCTATACTCGGCCTTGTCTCAGGATGGTAAGTTGGTGGTTGAAGATATCCCTCTAGTGGTGTGGGGGCTGTGCTTTGGCAAAGTGGGTGGGGTTATATCCTTCCTGTTTGGCCCTGTCCGGGGGTGTCCTCGGATGGGGCCACAGTGTCTCCTGACCCCTCCTGTCTCAGCCTCCAGTATTTATGCTGCAGTAGTTTATGTGTCGGGGGGCTAGGGTCAGTTTGTTATATCTGGAGTACCTCTCCTGTCCTATTCGGTGTCCTGTGTGAATCTAAGTGTGCGTTCTCTAATTCTCTCCTTCTCTCTTTCTTTCTCTCTCTTGGAGGACCTGAGCCCTAGGACCACAGCCAGAAGAGGACTGGCCACCCCACATAGCCTGGTTCCTCTCTAGGTTTCTTCCTAGGTTTTGGCCTTTCTAGGGAGTTTTTCCTAGCCACCGTGCTTCTACACCTGCATTGCTTGCTGTTTGGGGTTTTAGGCTGGGTTTCTGTACAGCACTTTGAGATATCAGCTGATGTACGAAGGGCTATATAAATACATTTGATTTGATTTGATTTGGTTGCTATTTAGTGAGCAGGGGACTGGAGCGGACCAGATTCTGGGGGTGAATCTCAAACGTCTACAATGGCTCTCTCTCTTCAGCTCATCTACTTCGTCAGATTCAGCACCGATTTGACAAGATCGGACATGTAGGTAGAGTTAATTAAATTGACTATGCATAGATTTCAACAGATAGTGGCAGTGGTGTGGGGGGAGGGGTGGGGTGGGGGGCAATGCAAATAGTCTGGGTAGCCATTTGACTAGATGTTCAGGAGTCTTATGGCTTGGGGGTAGAAGCTGTTTAGAATCCTCTTAGACCTAGACTTGGCACTCCGGTACCGCTTGCCATGTGATAGCAGAGAAAACAATCTATGATTAGGGTGGCTGGAGGTCTTTGACAATTTTTAGGGCCTTCCCCTGACACCGCCTGGTATAGAGGTCCTGGATGGCAGCAAGCTTGGCCCCAGTGATGTACTGGGCCGTTCTCAATACCCTCTGTAGTGCCTTGCAGTCGGAGGCTGAGCAGTTTCCATACCAGGCAGTGATGCAACCATGCTCTCTGGTGCAGCTGTAGAACCTTTTGAGGATCTGAGGACCCATGCCAAATATTTTCAGTCTCCTGAGGGGGAATAGGTTTTGTCGTGCCTGCTTCACGACTGTCATGGTGTGCTTGGATTATGCTAGTTTGTTGGTAATGTGGATACCAAGGAAATGCTCCACTGCAGCCCCATCGATGAGAATGGGGGCGTGCTCGGTCCTCTTTTCCTGTAGTCCACAATCATCTCCTTTGTCTTGATCATGTTGTCCTGGCATCACACGGCCAGGTCTCTGACCTCCTCCCTATAGACTGTCATCAGCCAATTTAATGATGGTGTTGGAGTCTTGCCTGGCCATGCAGTCATGAGTGAACAGGGAGTACAGGAGGGGGCTGAGCACGCACCCCTGAGGGGCCCCTGTGTTGAGGATCAGCATGGAGGATGTGTTGTTACCTACCACCTGGGGGTGTCGGCCCGTCAGGAAGTCTAGGATCCAGTTGCAGAGTGAGGTGTTTAGTCACAGGGTCTTAAGCTTATTGATGAGCTTTGAGGGCACTGTGATGTTGAACGCTGAGCTGTAAACAATGAATAGCATTCTCAATAGCATTCTGTCCAGGTGGGAAAGGGCAGTGTAGAGTGCAATAGAGACTGCGCCATCTGTGGATCTGTTGGGGCGGTATGCAAATTGGAGTGGGTCTAGAGTTTCTGAGATGATGGGGTTGATGTGAGCCATGACCAGCCTTTCAAAGCACTTCATGGCTACACTAAGGTTACCTTAGTGTTCTTGGGCACAGGCACTATGGTGGTCTGCTTAAAACATGTTGGTATTACAAACTTGGATAGGGAGAGGTTGAAAATGAGACACTTGCTAATTGGTCAGTGCATGCTCGCAGTACACGTCCTGGTTATCCATCTGGCTCTGTGGCCTTGTGAATGTTGACCTGTCTAAAGGTCTTACATTGGCTGCAGAGAGCGTGATCACACAGTCTTCTGGTACAGCTGGTGCTCTCATGCATGTTTCAGTGTTATTGGCCTCGAAGTGAGCATAGAAGTAGTTTAGCTCGTCCGGTAGGCTCGTGTCACTGGGCAGCTCTCGGCTGTGCTTCCCTTTGTAGTCTGTAATGGTTTGCAGGCCCTGCCACATCCAACGAGCATCAGAGCCGGTGTTGTACGACTCGATCTTAGTCCTGTATTGACCCTTTGCCTGTTTGATGGTTCGTCAGAGGGCATAGTGGGATTTCTTATAAGCTTCCGGGTTAGAGTCCCGCTCCTTGAAAGCGGCAGCTCTAGCCTGTAGCTCAGTACAGGAACATATTCCTGTCTGTGCTAGCAAAACAGTCCTGTAGCTTAGCATCTGCTTCATTTGACCACTTTTTATTGATCTAGTCACTGGTGTTTATTTAAAAGTGGAATATGAATTGCATCATTCAAGTCAGGAGTGTGTCCCAAAATTGATGGGTTTATTGATCCCCTCGCCATTCTCTGGAAGGCACCCTCGGAAGTTTCATCAGCAACACATAAAAATGGAGGGCCCTCCAAGCGAGTTGGAAGGGGCAAGGGATTCACCGACACTCACTAACACCTGTCACTGAGCAGCAATCTGGACACTTTGAATGGTCAAATACGCCTACATTTTTTGGATCGCTAAGTCACTGGCCATGTCTAAATACCCGTACTTGTGTTCCAAATATTAGTCTTTTTGATTATGCAAAATAATTACGTTTTAGAGTATGTGAACATTTTGTATTTTTTAAAGTGGCACTCTAGACTCCTTTCACCATAATTTAACACCTGATTTACTTAACAAAAGGAAAATCTCAATAAGTGGTCAAGGTGAGTCATGACATATCACATGGGGGGTGGGCCTTTCCTCTTTTGTTCTCTAATGTTCCTCCAATTGTTCCTCAGGCAAGGAGGGAGGGTGATGACATCACAACTTCCCATCAGACCAACTCCTTGAATCTCCTACTCCTTGAAGTTTGCGGTTTTTTTTTTAAACAACACTATTTAGCTCAAAACATTTCCTATATCTGTACTTGGGATATCGCTTTGCAACTGGAAAAGTAAAAAAATCACTGGAGGACATCTTTAAATAACAGAATGTCATACTCACTTCGGCTTTTCATTTAGTTCAATTCGCTCCACACAATTGAGGAAGAGAATCGTCTTTCGAGACCGGCGTGATTGATAACAGCTGATAATAAGCTGACGGGATGCGCTGTACCAAAACGTACAAATGGAATTAGATGACGCATTCTCAGTTGGATGAGCCTAACATGCTGATATTTGTTGCTTACTACATTCATTTTTACTAAACAGTACATCCTAGATAGCATGTAATACGATTAGTATACAGTATGCATTTTAAGTAAATAGTAGGCAAGCCAGATTTCAGACACGGCCATTGGCTAATGACTGTACCAAATTTATATTGTCTTTTTTTTAACCTTTATTTAACTAGGCAAGTCAGTTAAGAACAAATGCTCAAATTCTTATTTACAACAACAGCCTAGGAACAGTGGTTTAACTGCCTTGTTCAGGGGCAGAACGACATATTTTTACCTTGTCAACTCAGGGATTTGGTCTTGCAACCTTTTCGTTACTGGCCCAACGCTCTAACCACTAGGCTACCTGCCGCCCCTTAGTATGCATTTGTCTGGAATACTTTGATCAAAATGATAAGTGACTGTGATAATTAGTTCCTTTTTGAGTGGGTGGACAAGTGAAAGGAATATGCACAAACAGAAGATTCTTCAGCTGATATAACTCCATTGAAGATAGTGAGGGGGACGTTGTACAATATAGTCCCATTTGAGACAGGGTTAAATCTGTATCGCCGACGTTTAGCTCTCCAGCACGCTTGAAATTTAAAGGTAATTTCCGATTGAGTCGACATATGCAGCGTTTACCGTGAATAGAGTCTCGGCTGTTGCGGGAACATTGCAGCTGCAAAGACAAAGACATGTTTACACAAGCACATATATGTATACCCTCCGACTAGGAGGAGTCCTTGCACATCTAGATAGCCAATACATCTGTTGCTAGTCAGGAACTTAATTGGTTCCTCTCACTGGTGTAGTCATGGCCCCGCCTCCTGCTAGAATATTTGTGGGCGTGGAAATATATGTGCGTCGGATAGGATAGTTCCTTCTCACGTCGTCAGACCTGACCTCGGGCCCGAATAACTCGCTCCTCCCTAATCCACGATTGTCCTACCTTATCAGTGACTGAAACCAGACTGTCGTCCTTTGCCTCCCTCTTTAGGAGCCATGAGATTGAACAAAAACATGTTTTGACAGAATATAAACTTTCTGCACTCCCCCTTCCCACTCAGTAACTTTCCATAGACCTAGTTCTTATCCACCCTCCACTGACCGCAACATATACATTCATTACATGTAAAGTAATCAATAAGTCCCGGTATGGTAAAATGAATAAGTATATTTCAAGCTAGAATCCAACACCTTTAAATGTCAATTGCGCTACAACGTGGAACTTCAGCGCTACGGATTGAATCCAGCCCCTAACAGTAATACAGAATAGTAATACAGGAAGAGTCTTGGAGGAACACTATTATGGGGGCAATCTAAAATTGCACAGCATTATGGGGAATCTTAAGTGGTACAGTATTATGGGGACAGACAGCCTTAGGGCGACAATATTATGGGGACAGTCTTAGGGGGACAATATAAATGAGTTCAAAGGGGGGAAAGGACACCAAGGTCAGAGTTGAGAGGTGAGGGGTGATACTGCTGCTGACTTACAGGTGGGTGGGCAGTGAGGGGGCTGGCTCTGTTCCTCACTGGCACTGCACTGGCTGACCATTGCGCTGTCCGCGCTAGACCCGCACGCAGACACTGCCCCCACCGCAACACACACATGCCAGAGAGAGAGGAGGATCAGACACAGTTCTGTACACACTACTATCTTGCCAAGGCAAAACACTACACCCCCAACCCGACCATACACTAACAAAACACACCACACATTAAATATCCCACCACCACCGTACACAGAGAGACACACACAGTGGGGTGAGACACAATATAACCCCAGCCCACCACAACAAGCCAGAGAAACAGGGGCATGAGACCACACTATACACCTCACAATCAAAATACAATACACACTGTTACATTTTCAATATCTAGTTTTGTCCCTATTTTGCATTCCAGTTTTGCCGATGTCCTCTAATTGACGGAGGAGAGTGTGTACTGTAGAGCCACTTGGCCAGTATCCACGTCCAGTCAAACCTCTCTTTGTCAGTGCCAGAGAGCCTGCCGGTCTTAAGAGAGTGTTGCTATGTTTCCCTGACAACATGACACGAGAGTGCCATGGTAAAAGCCAGGTTTTCCCTGGGTGAGCTGTGCTGTGAGGCCCCGGCCGAGCTGCACTGAGTGGACAGGCTTGTTTCCCAGATGAAGCCATGTCGCTCGCGCTCCGCTTGCCTCCCCCCCTACTTTAAACAACGCAGTTTTGACGAGAAACACACACACACACACAGGTTTAAGTGGTGGAGTGCCAACTCTTTAAGCCCAGGGGAGCTGTGAGACCAAGAATGGGGAGACTATCTAAAGACTAGGGATTTGAGGGGAAAACCAAGACATATAAGGCCTTCATGTGACCGCTCAGTATTCAGCTCTGTCTCTCAGACCACAAAGCACAGACTACTGTGCAAGTTTTTAATTCTCAGCAAGACATTTTCTTTTCACTCCGTCGGAATACAAGCCTTCAAACTACCAAACTACTTCTTTGACTTCTCCGCAGCAGCTGTAGATGCCGATAAAGACCAGAGCAAAAGCTGTTCTCCGTTATGTCAGTGCTTCATCATTCCCTCTCCAGACATATATACTACAGTCTACATATCCCAGATGTTCACAGGCCCAGACACCCACCCAACAGTTAACTCAGGCCATCATATGCTTCTCTGGACTTGATCGTGACCTATTCTCTTTCTAAAGAAATGAAGGAAAAGGATCGACAACAAGGGAGCACAATGATTTTGTAACCCCATTTCTCATATAACCATGGCTTTTTAAAACATATGTATAATCTACACTCAGTGGGCAGTTCTTTTAAGGTACACCACCCCGTTTTACGGAAATGGTTCGCTCCTACAGACAGTGAGTCACGTGGCCGTTGCTTGTTATATAAAGCTGGCAGACAGGCATCTTGGCATTCAGTTGCTGTTCGATTGAACGTTATGGGCGAAACGGTGATCTAAGCGACTTTGAGCATGGTATGATTGCCGATACCGGAACCGGCACGCGCCAGGCAGCCTCCTGGGCTTTTTTACGCACGACAGAGTCTAGGGTTTACAGAGAATGGTGCGACAAACAAAAAACATCCAGTCAGCGGCAGTCTTGTGGCCGAAAACAGCTTGTTAACGAGAGGTCGAAGGAGAATGGCAAGAATCGTGGCGATGGTTAATGGTGTGGGGAATTTCTCTCTAGCACACGTTAGGTCCCTTGATACCAATTGAGCCACGTTTCCATTCCCCTGAGAATTCAAGCAGTCATGGAGGCAAAGGGGGGTCCGACCCGGTACTAGATGGTGTCCTTAATAAACGGTCCTATCTTGCATTCTAGCTCGGTCTTTCTGACAAACACCTGCGCAGACAGTTATATAGATACAAGAAGTGAGAGAACAGAGTAAGTAGAGTAAGTGAAAGTTTGACGTGTACCTTTTCTACTTTTCACATCCTCCTCTTCTGTGGTGTTACAGCTCTCTGTGGAGCCCTGTAGCGGAGAAGAGTGATGGACAGAAACATGGAGGACAGAGAGAAGGAGTAAATGAGAGAAAGAGATAAAGCAGCAGGAAACAGCATTAGTCTGTGTGGTGAGAGCTGACTTGGGTGAGGCCTTCCCCAGGTGTACGGACAAATGGAAGGTCAGACGGACGCTCCCTCCGTGGAACACAAACCCTGCACAAACCAGCCAGGCAGACAGGAGAGCAAGCGCACGAGGATCCACACCCAACACAGCGTTTTGATGACGGTGTGTGTTAAAGGCTGCGTGTACTGTGTATGTGGCTTTCTGGTGGCTGAGCCAGTGTGGTTTGGGCGAGTGAGGGACTCGCGCAGCAGGTGTGGCTTGTGAGTGTTTTGAGGGATAGTGAGACTAAGAGCGTGACTGTCAGTAGATGTGGAGTGTTTAAGTGTACATGGTGTTGGCATCGCTCTAAGGTACCTTCGTAGAGTTCTAACCACTCTAAGGTATTTTAGCATTAGCATTAACTGCGTTAGACAGCGACTCTTTTGGATTGAAGAGGTACAGTAGCGGCTTACCTTGGTGCCGTCAGCTGGGTTGTGCACAACAGTGGTCTGTGGTTCCTAGGGGAAGCAGGAGAAAGTTTAACATGCGGGGACCACCAGGGAAGGCCCAGAGCGTGTGGGATACACACAGTCCACACGTCCAATGCATGTAAACACACACACATAGCCAAGCACAGGAGCCACAGCACAAAGGCAGCAGATGGGCACCGTCATGGGGGGCAATGAGACATGATGGGGGTTTGAGATTTAGAGGATACTACAAAGAGCCACACTACTCCATTCCACTAGAGGAAGGAGCTATGGACTAATGTCACTTATCATTGGAGATATGGCCTCTACGACGTAAAGCAACAGAGGACAAAGAACACACAGAGAGCCTGATATGAGGATGATGGGGTTCACTTTGAAATGTGATCAGCAGTCCACCCATCAATCCCCTCCCCCCACCTCCCTCATCCCAACCTTGACCCTGCTGTTGTAGCCAGTAACCATGGCAACACTCATCGCAAAAGCGCCTAGCAGCTTAAAATACTGCGACAGAGACACCCCCAATTCACTGTCCCACCCACACCAACAAACAGTAGCACAAAAATGGACCCTCCCACAGGACACTGGTCTACGGACTCCAACAAAACCACCTACACACATGAAGATGCAGTCCTTCGGCTAACATTAGCCATTAGCTTAAAGGGATAGTGCGACATTTTGGCAATTAAGCCACACAGAAACATAAAAATGGTATCCATGAGTTAATCCGTTTCTGGGTTAGGAGAAACAAAGTCTTAATTTGCCAAAATGTTGCACTATCCGTTTAAATGCTACCACAGGGTCTGACATTCTGCCCTTTAATAAGTTGATGTATTGTAGCTGATTAGAAAAAGCTAGGAGACTGATATAGGATAGGCAGCAATGCCTTGGAACCACTGTCAGATCAACTGAGAGCTGACCCAGAGAGACAACTACATACAGTCGCTTACCAGTAGCACTAATGGAGAAGAGTAAGAAACTGATCTTACCCATCAGTTTGATGGAGGTGGTCCTGTGATTTGCCTTTAATAGAAAAGGGATTCTCTTGTCTGACATTCCACAATGCTACAATGCATTGTTGCATTGCCAAACACCCAGGTTAGGATTCTGACCCTCATACAGGTTTCATGTCTCTCTCAGGTCACTGCAGCTCAGTAGTCTTCCTGATAGACACAACTATACATGTTTCTAGGCTTTTCACCACAGCTCTTCGCTTCCCCTGTAGCTATACGTTCTTTTAACAGGGCCAAGGACCATCGACAGGACTATACCATTGAGATCACTGGAAAGGGAGATTAAATTTGACTTCAGATGAGATGTGTTTCTTTGACATGGCGCCTGTTGTCTTCACAAGGAGATACACTTACATAGAGGGACTGCATCTTCCATACAATTGGGCTATCTCTGTATCCTGACATTGCTGGATCCTGTTTCACCCATGGTTTTAATGAGCTTTTGAATTGTTTTGAAATTGGTATCACATAAATAGTTTTTCATATGACCGCCAATTCAGCTACTGTAACTGTGTAGTATGTCAAATCATCAGTTTTATCAAGGGGGGAGAAATACAAACGCCAAATAGGGACCCCTAGGAATATTTAATTGTGGCATGTGCAAAATACCATAATTTGTGTATATCTTCTTAAGCATTGTCATGCATGTCTGTGCATGATAAGAGAGTAAGTCTGGGTAAAACAGGAGCCTAGTGAGAGAGGGTCACAGGCACAAACCAGTTGTTCAGTTTAAAATCATCAAAACCATTGTTAACATCACACTTTTCTCAAAATGGAGGTGAAGAGGAGAGGGTGGAAGAAAGGGAGGGAAAAAGAACAGGGAGAGTCAATGAAGAGGGGATGAGACAAACAGATGGCAAAAAGAAAGAACTAAACAGAAACTCAGGGACTAATCCAATGGAACAGGGTGAGTAAAGCAACAATGAGAGAAAGCAAGTATAGATGAGATACCATTGGTGCTGAAGATGATATGCTGCTGTCTTTGGTGCTGCTGGTACTGCTCACTACACTGTTTTTATTGTTGTTTGTCTGCGGCTGGGACAAAAAACAACAACACAAAATGACTTCTACAGAGTGCCCACATAAAAAAAGGACTATAGTATACTATGGAATACATATAATACTATACTATAATATTATAATATATATAATATAATATATATAATACTATAATACTATAATATTCACTGTAGTGTTTTTGTGGACTTTACTCCAGAATTCACTGTAGTATTTACTGTAGTATATATAGTTAGCTATAGTATAAATACTGTAGTACAAAAAACTGTAGTATATACTTAAGCAATAAGGACCACGGGGGTGTGGTATATGGCCAATATACCATGGCTAATGGCTGTTCTTAGCCACGATGCAACGCGGAGTGCCTGGATACAGCCTTTAGCCGTGGTATATTGGTCATATACCACAAACCCCCGAGGTGCCTTATTGCTATTGTAAGTGGGTACCAACGTAATTAGAGCAGTAAAATAAATGCTTTGTCATACCAGTGGTATACAGTCTGATATACCACGGTGGTCAGCCAAACAGCATTCAGGGCTCAAACCACCCAGTTTATAATAATAATAATTAATGTAGGGTTTTTGCGGAGTGTAGTATACTGTAGAGCGCTGCTACCTGACCTGAGCCCGACGGGCCTCGACATTATACATCGGGTTATGCTCGGGTAGAGCCTGTTTTTTCATCAATCAGTAGGGTACGGGCAAGGCCTGGGTATCACTAAATTGATCACTAACAATTTTAAGCGGAGCCATTTGCTCGTGCTCTGCTGCATAGTACAGACATACAGTTGAAGTCGGAAGTTTACATACACCTTAGCCAAATACATTTAAACTCAGTTTTTCACAATTCCTGACATGTAATCCCAGTAAGAATTCCCTGTCTTAGGTCAGTTAGGATCACCACTTTATTTTAAGAATGTGAAATGTCAGAATAATAGTAGAGAGAAAGATTTATTTCAGCTTTAATTTCTTTCATCACATTCCCAGTGGGTCAGAAGTTTACATACCCTCAATTTGTATTTGGTAGCATTGCCTTTAAATTGTTTAACTTGGGTCAAACGTTTTGGGTAGCCTTCCACAAGCTTCCCACAATAAGTTGGGTGAATTTTGGCCCATTCCTCCTGACAGAGCTGGTGTAACTGACTCAGGTTTGTAGGCCTCCTTGCTCGCACACGCTTTTTCAGAACTGCCCACAAATTTTCTATGGGATTGAGGTCAGGGCTTTGTGATGGCCCCTCCAATACTTTGACTTTGTTGTCCTTTAGCCATTTTGCCACAACTTTGGAAGAATGCTTGGGGTCATTGTCCATTTGGAAGACCCATTTGCGACCAAGCTTAAACTTCCTAACTGATGTCTTGAGATGTTGCTTCAATATATCCACATAGTTTTCCTACCTCATGATGCCATCTATTTTGTGAAGTGCACCAGTCCCTCCTGCAGCAATGCACCACCACAACATGATACTGCCACCCCCATGCTTCAAGGTTGGCATGGTGTTCTTCGGCTTGCAAGCCTGCCCCTTTTTCCTCCAAACATAACTATGGTCATTATGGCCAAACAGTTCTATTTTTGTTTCATCAGACCAGAGGACATTTCTCCAAAAAGCACTGGGGTCATTGTCCATTTGGTAGACCCATTTGCAATCAAGCTTTAACTTCCTGACTGATGTCTTGAGATGTTGCTTCAATATATCCACATAATTATTCTCCTCATGATGTCATCTATTTTGTGAAGTGCATCAGTCCCTCCTGCAAGAAAGCACACCTACAACATGATGCTGCCACCCCCATGCTTCACAGTTGGGATGGTGTTCTTCGGCCTACAAGCCTCCCCCTCTTTCATCAGACCAGAGGACATTTCTCCAAAAAGCACGATCTTTGTCCCCATGTGCAGTTGCAAACCATAGTCTGGCTTTTTTATGACGGTTTTAGAGCAGTGGCTTCTTCCTTTTATAGGTTATGTCGATATAGGACTCGTTTTACTGTGGATATAGATACTTTTGTACCGGTTTCCTCCAGTATCTTCACAAGGTCCTTTGCTGTTGTTCTGGGTTTGATTTGCACTTTTCGCACCAAAGTATGTTCATCTCTAGGAGACAGAATGCATCTCCTTCCTGAGCGGTATAATGGCTGCGTGGTCCCATGGTGTTTATACTTGCGTACTATTGTTTGTACAGATAAACGTGGTACCTTCAGGCATTTGGAAATTGCTCCCAAGGATGAACCAGACCTGTAGATAACTACAATTATTAACTACAATTATTTTTCTGAGGACTTGGCTGATTTCTTTTGATTTTCCCATGATGTCAAGCAAAGAGGCACTGAGTTTGAAGGTAGGCCTTGAAATACATCCACAGGCACACCTCCAATTGATTCAAATGATGTCAGTTAGCCTATCAGAAACAGCTAAATGCCATGACATCCGTTTCTGGAATT
The DNA here is from genome assembly GCF_018296145.1 of Oncorhynchus tshawytscha. Classification (NCBI taxonomy): domain Eukaryota; kingdom Metazoa; phylum Chordata; class Actinopteri; order Salmoniformes; family Salmonidae; genus Oncorhynchus; species Oncorhynchus tshawytscha. The sequence goes on from NC_056429.1 coordinate 59,048,236, forward strand.
TTCCAAGCTGTTTAAAGGCACAGTCAACTTACTGTATGTAAACTCTTGACCCAATGGAATTGTGATACAGTGAATTATAAGTGAAATAATATGTCTGTAAACAATTGTTGGAAAAATTACTTGTGTCATGCACAAAGTAGATGTCCTAACCGACTTGCCAAAACTATAGTTTGATAACAATAAATTAGTTTAAATTAGTTTGAGTGGTTGAAAAACGAGTTTTAATGATTCCAACCTAAGTGTATGTAAACTTCCGACTTCAACTGTATCTGCCGAAGTTCATAACACGGTGTCAGAAGTGCTTCAACCTCGTCAAATATAAAACTGGAGAGATTATTTATCCGAAAACAATAATGTTCCTTGAGTTTTGTCGGAGTTTAGAGTGACGAAAAGTAGCTAACAGCTAACTGCTCTCTAATGTCTAATCATTGAGCAGAGCATCCCAAGCGGAGCCATTGCTATGATTACTCGCAGACTCAGAGCCACCATGAGCCACCATGAGCAGAGCGCGTGCAGAGCGAACAACACGCAGGAGCGAGTGACAGACAGAGAGGAGCAGTTAATGGATTTACTAATGGAAGAAAATTATTTTGGGTTTTGGGCAGGACCGGGCCTTAAATTTGGCAGAAGTAATCGAGCCTAGGAAGGGTAGAGCCTGAACAGAGCGGGCATATGTAGGGCTCAGGTTTAAAATTCATGCTCCTGCAGGGCTCTAGTATAGTTTAGTAATTACTGTAGTGTTTTTGCAGACTGTTGTATTCTGCAGTATTTACAATAGTGTTTTAGTATTATTATTTTGACATAGAAGTACAAGCTTTCTCCTTGAGGTAACTACTGGAGCAATTCACTATATATAGAAAAGTATGTGGACACCCCTTCAAATGAGTGGATTTGGCTATTTCAGACACACTCGTTGCTAACAGGTGTATAATATCGAGCACACAGCCATGCAATCTCCAAAGACAAAGATTGGCAGTAGAATGGCCTTACTGAAGAGCTCAGTGACTTTCAACAAGGCACCGTCATAGGATGCCACCTTTCCAACAAGTCAGTTTGTCAAATTTCTGCCCTGCTAGAGCTGCCCCGGTCAACTATAAGTGCTATTATTGTGAAGTGGAAGCGTCTAGGACCAACAACGGCTCAGCTGTGAAGTGGTAGACCACACAAGGTCACGGAACGGGACAGCCGAGTGCTGAAGTGCTCAGTGCATAAAAATCGTCTGTCCTTGCTTGCAAAACTCACTACCGATTTCCAAACTGCTTCTGGAAGCAACGTCAGCACAATAACTGTTCGTCAGGAGCTTCATGAAATGGGTTTCCATGGCTGAGCAGCCGCACACAAGCCTAAGATCACCCTGCGCAATTCCAAGCAGCTGGAGTCATGTAAAGATTGCTGCCATTGGACTCTGGAGCTGTGGAAACACGTTCTCTGGAGTGATGATGTCTTCACCATCTGCCAGACCAATGGACGAATATGGGTTTGATGGATGCCAGGAGAATGCTACGTGCCCCAATGCTTTTTGCCAACTGTAAGGTTTGGTGGAGGAGGAATAATGGTCTGGGGCTGTTTTTCACGGTTTGGGCTAGGTCCTTTAGTTTTAGTGAAATCTTAAATACAATGACACTTCAGATGATTCTGTGCTTCCAACTTTGTGGGGAATGCCCTTTCCTGTTTCAGCATGACAATTCCCCTGTGCACAAAGCGAGGTCCATATAGAAATGGTTTGTCAAGATCGATGTGGAATAACTTGACTTGCCTGCACAGAGCCCTGACCTCAACCCCAGCAAACACCTTTGGGATGAATTGGAACACCGTCTGCAAGCCAGGTCTAATCACCTGACATCAGTGCCCGACCTCACTAATGCTCTTGTGGCTGAATGGAAGCAAAGCCCTGCAGCAATGTTCCAACATCTAGTGGAAAGCCTTCACAGAAGAGTGGAATCTATTATAGCAACAAAGGGAGGACCAACTCCTTAATGCCCATGATTGTGGAATGAGATGTTCAAAAAGCATGTGTCCACATACTTTTGGCAATGTAGTGTGTACTAAAAGAGAACATTTTCCATAACCTTTTGGCAGGTAGGACTGGGGTCTGAACAGATAATTCAGCGCTTCCAATCTTTTCAATAACCTGTCATGTAAGAGATGTCAACTTCAGGCTACTGTAAATGTGAGTTGTCTGCATTGACATATATGCCTGCAGTGTGCCTACCAGTGTGTTTGGGTGGTGTTTTTGCGGGGACAATTGTTGAATACTGTCTTCTGCACAGTGCACACTGCTTTACATTTCAGCAGCAGTGTTTTCCCTTTAATACATCAAATGACTGCCTCTTGAAAGTCGCAAGGAATTTGTAGGTCTAGAAAACCTCGCTCTGAAGACATTGACACTTCCATGCGAGCACATTAACATTCTTGACACTAAATGACGTTAGCGTTTTTCTTTCATTTCGGCTGCCTGTGTGGAGGTCTCTATCTGGGTGTTTTTTAAGTGGTTTTAAGTCTGTGTCTACCTCTTGAGTGATGTCTTGCTGCATTCGTGTCTGCGGTCTTTGTGGATATTAACATTTCTAAATACACAGGAATAACAACACATGCACTGTAATAATAACTAAGGACTTTGAGAGTAGAAACAGACAGGATCCAGCACTTCAACCTCAATATTGATTGGTACCTGCTGGGGTAAAGAAACCACAGTCCCTGAGGAAAAGCAAAGAACATAGTCTGCGCCACCTTGTGGAGTCAGATCAGAATGAACACTTAACGTCTATGGACTCCAAAGAGACAACTCGATCGCCAATATCGAATAGCTACAGAATCTGGTTGAGGAATGATTTATAAGATACTAGCGGCGTCCGAGTCTGTGCATGCAGTGAAATCCCTTGATGAGAAGGTTGTTGTTTCTCCCAAATGGAGAATGTATGGCTCTGGAGGTTTTCCTGAGTAAGACAATGAAGAGTAAGTTGCATAGAGAAGAAGAAATGGATCAATTAAAGTCTCTCACCAACAACCCCACAGCCTGACTGTTGCGTAAAGAAACAACACAAGACTCTAAAACTACTTCAATGCAAAGAAGCCTTCAGAAAGTATTCACACCCCTCAACTTTTTACACATTTAGTTGGGTTAAGGCCTGGAATTAAACTGGGTTAAATTGATATTTTGTGTCACTGGCCAACAGACAATACCTCGTAATGTCAAAGTGGAATTATGCTTTTAGACATTTTTTACAAATTAATTAAAAATGAAAAGCTGAAACGTCTTGAGTCAATAAATATTCGATCCCTTTCTTATGTCGATCCTAAATAAGTTCAGGAGTAGAAACGTGCTTAACAAATCACATAATAAGTTGCATGGACTCAGTCTGTGTGCAATAATAGGGTTTAACATGGTTGTTTAATTACTACCTTATCTCTGTACCCCACACATACAAGTGAATTTCAATCACAGATTCAACCACAAAGACCAGGGAAGCTTTCCAAAGCCTCGAAAAGAAGGGCACCTATATTGGTAGATAGGTTAAAAAAAAAGACATTAAATGTCCCTTGGTGGGTGGTGAAGTTATTAATTACACTTTGGATGGTGTATCAATATAGCCAGTCACTACAAAGATACAGGTGTCCTTCCTAACTCAGTTGCCTTAGAGGAAACTGCTCAGGGATTTCACCATGAGGCCAAAAGCCACTTTAAAACAGTTACAGAGTTTAATGACTGTGATATGAGAAAACCCGAGGATGGATCAACAACATTGTAGTTACTCCACAATATTAACCTAAACGACAGAGTCAAAAGAAGGAAGCCTGTACAGAATTTTTTTTAATCCAAAACATGCATCCTGTTTAGACACTAAAGTAAAACTGCAAAACATGTGGGAAAGAAAATAACTTTATCTTCTGAATACAAAGTGTTTTGTTTGGGGCAAATCCAACGCAACACATCACCGAGTACCACTCTTCATATTTTCAGGCATTGGGGTGGCTGCATCATGTTATCGGTATGCTTGTCATCGGCAAGGACTAAGGAGATTGTTTCGAAAAAATTGAGCTAAGCACAGGCAAAATCCTAGAGGAAAACCTGGTTTAGTCTGCTTTCCAACAGACACTGGAAGACAAATTCACCTTTCAGCAGGGCAATAACATAAAACACTAGGCCAAATATACACTGGAGTTGCTTACCAAGACAACTTTGACTGTTCCTGAATGGCCTAGTTACAGCTGAATTAAATCATCTTGGAAATCTATGGCAAGACTTGAAAATGTCTAGCAATGATCAACAACCAATTTAACAACCAACTTGCAAAGTTCTTAGAGACTTACCAAGAAAGACTCACGGCTGTAATCTCTGCCAAAGGTGATTCACACCCTTGACTCAGGGGTGTAAATACTTATGTAAATGAGATATTTCATTTTCAATACATTTGCAAACATTTCACTGTGTATTCATTATGGGTTATTGTACTGTACATGTGTGTACATGGGTGAGCGAAACAAATACATGTAATCCATTTTGAATTCTGTCTGTAACACAACAAAATGTGGAATAAGTCAAGGGGTATTACTACGTCCTGTAGGCACTGTCCCTAAATTGGCAACTATCCGTTTAACAGAGAGGTTCTTTAGGAATTCATGAGAGGTGTTGAAAGGTGTAGAGAACTGTGTTCCGTCGATAAAAGGTTAACAGCAATATGCTGTTCAAGTTTCAGCTGGTACTGAAATACTTAACGGTGACAAAATGACAGCGTAACCTTTTGACACTCTCTGACGTGCTCACTGGTGCTCAAATAATCCCAAACTAAAAACAAACTCAAAATCCCATTTGACTGAATTGTCAGGAAATGCATTATTTCCCATTTAAAACATTCACCCCATTGCCCTCAATCCTGCGCGCTTGTGCACATTAAAAGGAGACCCACGTCAAAGGAAGAATGGGTCATATAACTTATCAACTAAAATAGATTTCAGACATTTTTCATTGCCAATTTGACGAATACATGATTCCTTCATGTAAGTTAAATGGTTTGATTGATGATTAGACAGATCAATTAATTGACCATATGTTTTCCATTCCCTAGAAACTGAACAGGTAACTAAGCATACATCGCAAGTCACAACTTCACAGGAGAGCCGTTTGAATGTTTAAAAAAAAATCATCTAAATGCGTTTTTTGGCAGTAATGCCATCTGGAACATGTGAACTTTCATATGCCGTAATAACAAACTTTTATGCCATCTGTAAATATGAATACAATTGTTAAATTAGTAGCCTAGTTGGTTTAGCCACAGAAAAAGTCAGCAACCTTTCCCCTAGCCATGATTGGCTGAGATAATGAGTTGGCTGGACATGCCGAGAGATGAGTTTCAACACCGGTTGAATATGGCCGAAATTACATTGTTGCCAGGAGCACAGTTACGCCCTGGATAACATGAAAACAGCCCTGCTAGGGCGAGTAAAATGGTCAGAGTTTGTGTGGGCGCTAAAGCTTAAGATGTTTCTTATGGCATTGCACACGGTCAGTGTGAACCAGAGTGACTTGACAAAACAACAATGGGCCAAGCAAGCTGTACATACAAAACGGAAAGGACACAGGACATCTTATTTAATGAAAGGGTTGCAGTCAGCCATGAAGCTTTCCTCCATGCATATGGGTAAGAGTCTAGCTACTGTTTCAGATATTATACAGTTGAAGTCAGAAGTTTACATACACCTTAGCAAATACATTTAAACTGAGTTTTTCACAATTCCTGACATTTAATCCTAGTAAAAATTGCATGTCTTAGGTCAGTTAGGATTACCACTTTATTTTAAGAATGTGAAATGTCAGAATAATAGTAGAGAGAAATATCTATTTCAGCTTTTATTTCTTTCATCACATTCCCAGTGGGTCAGAAGTTTACATACACTCAATTAGTATTGGGTAGCATTGCCTTTAAATTGTGTAACTTGGGTCAAACATTTTGTGCAGTTGCAAACCGTAGTTTGGCTTTTTTATGGCGGTTTTGGAGCAGTGGCTTCTTCCTTGCTGAGCGGCCTTTCAGGTTATGTCGATATAGGACTCGTTTTACTGTGGACAGTGGGGCAAAAAAGTATTTAGTCAGCCACCAATTGTGCAAGTTCTCCTACTTAAAAAGATGAGAGAGGCCTGTAATTTTCATCATAGGTACACTTCAACTATGACAGACAAAATGAGGGGAAAAAATCCAGAAAATCACATTATAGGATTTTTAATGAATTTATTTGTAAATTATGGTGGAAAATAAGTGGTGGTGGAAAAGCTTACATTTACGGAGTCGGAATTGGCCCAATTCTGTATAGCCTACTGTATTTTTACAGCTATTCTACATTGCATATATTTTTATGGAGTGTGTATGGTGTTGTGGGGAGTGTGCAGAGGTGGTAAGCATGGGGTTTGAGGTAGTGCTGGTTTGGCGTGGTGCAGCGGGGCCAGAGAGGAGCGGGGCCCGGCTGTGGGATGGACCCTAATGATGCTCAGAGGCATGTGAGGTAAGTAGGTGCCTGCACATGCACTCCACATCTCCTGTGCCTCAGCCTTACCTAATTCCAGGACTCAAGGTCTGCAGCACTGCTGGATTTTATCCTTCCCCTCTAATCAGGGACTAATTCAGACCTGGAACACCAGGTGATTGGAATTTCTGGTCAATCAGTAACACTGATCAATCAATCAACGACCAGGAAGAAAATAAAACCAGTAGTAGTGCGGAACTCAAGGCATGGATTTGACTACCCCTGTCCTGTGGGTTACTACAGAGAGGCTGGGATTGGATAACCATTTCAGTGTGTCCCCAAAATATGTATTGTTCACAAGAGACAAGTGAAGTCTCCACCCATTTTCATTTCTACTGGGTTGTTGCTGCTAAAGATGATTTTGCGGGCAACCAAGACAGAGAAAACTAAAGTTGGAAAAAAGACTTGAAGGAGAAAAAAAAACATGAGGGTCCAATAAATACTCGAAGACCGGAGAAATAAAGAGTGAAAAATATTGATATTTACAACGGTACAAATGTCCCCTATTCCTGTTGCTAGGCCAAGCCTGCTGCCATGGGATACATTGCCATGGTGGTGGTAATGTGTGGTGGGGTGGGGGGGACCTCAGAGAGAAAGAGTCACTTGTGTGTCCTGAAAAGCCTGCTTTAAATGTTCTCTCTCCTATACAGAACAAATGTCCTATTTCTTTTCCGCTGCAGTTTTACTTCTATGGCCCATTATTTCTGCTGTTTAGGGGGTTGTAAGGGAAAGACCTTGGCTATGGTTTGGGGTTTGAGTTTTTGGCTTGGCACTGACCTACAGCTTCCTTCTAGGCAACCCTAGAGCTGTGAGCCAAGGTGAGGGGTGAGGGGACCTACTCTGTGGGGAGACAGTAGGCTAGTCCATAGGCAGGTAGGTTTGGGCTGGTTTCTAGGGAGAGCATTGATGGGGAATGCAGATGGTTGTGTGTGTGTGTGTGTGTGTGTGTGTGTGTGTGTGTGTGTGTGTGTGTGTGTGTGTGTGTGTGTGTGTGTGTGTGTGTGTGTGTGTGTGTGTGTGTGTGCGTGCATCTGTTAATGTGTGTGCGTGTACAGTACGTGAGTGTGTGTGTTTTAGCTCATGTACTGTAGGTACATGTTCTGTGGAAGGGAAATGGTTCTGGTGGTGAGAATGTTGGGGGATGTTGGATGGAGTTGAGAGAGCCAATGGAATTCCAACAAGACAAACTGCCACAGACCCTCTAGCACCTCAACCGAGAGAGAAAGAGAGAGAGAGTGAAAAGACAGAGCAGATCTCACCATTAAACAAACACTGGAGCTGGACTTCCTTTTCTGAACAGATAGCAACAGAGAGGAGGGGAAAAAACAGGGCATCATAGGGAAAAAGGAACCAATAAAAATAGGACAAATAAAGCTTCCAGTTAGATCCAAAAGAGAAAGAAAGCACCACAAGAGCTTTGAGAGGGACAAATGGGAAACATAGAGGGAGGGCTCCCTAACAATAAAACAAAATGGCATAGCTGTAAAGCAATATGGATCTATTAACTTCAGGATAAGTGGGTCCCCCGCGGGACGGTTGAGCTAGCGTAGGCTAATGCGATTAGCATGAGGTTGTAAGAACAAGAACGTTTCCCAGGACATAGACATATCTGATATTGGCAGAAATCTTAAATTCCTGTTAATCTAACTGCACTGTTTAATTTACAGTAGCTATTGCAGTGAAATAATACCATGTTATTGTTTGAGGAGAGTGCACAGTTATGAACTTGAAAAGTTATTAATAAACCAATTAGGCACATTTGTCTTGATACAACAGTTTGGACAGAAATGCAATGGTTCATTAGACCAGTCCAAAATATTGCACATATACTGTTGCCATCTGGTGGCCAAAGTCTAAATTGTGCCTGGGCTGGAATAATTACTAATACTTTAATAATAATAATTAATTAATTAATAATAATAATTAATACATTATGGCCTTTCTCTTGCATTTCAAAGATGGTCCAAAAAAAATACAAAAAACGGTATTTTCTTTTACCACTTCTAATGTGTTATATTCTCCTACATTCCTTCACATTTCCACAAACTTCAGTGTTTCCTGTCAAATGGTATCAAGAATATGCATATCCTTGCTTCAGTGCCTGAGCTACAGGCATTTAGATTTGGGTATGTCATTTTAGGCGAAAATTGAAAAAAAGGGGCAGATCCCTATTAATATTCGACACATTTTGCCAGCTAAAATAAAATGGTTTGAAAATGTCCTGGAACTTAAATTCTTAATGTGTGCGTGCATGTGATGTAACCTTAAGGTGGGTCACAATTGTGTACTTAGTTGATTTCATGATATCTACGACCGTTGGATATCCATTCCACCCTTATTTTATATATATATATATTATTGATATTTGTAAATTGACCAATGATATCGTGCCAGAGCCGGCCATGATTACAAACACCTGCATGTACTCCTCCTACTGTATTGATTTATTTTGCTCCTCTGCACCCCATTATTTCTATCTCTACCTTGCACATTATTCCACTGCAAATCTACCATCCCAGTGTTTTACTTGCTATATTGTATTTACTTCGCCACCATGGCCTTTTTTTTGTTGCCTGTTCCTCCCTTATCTCACCTCATTTGCTCACATTGTATATAGACTTATTTTTCTACTGTATTATTGACTGTATGTTTGTTTTACTCCATGTGTAACTCTGTGTTGTTGTATGTGTCGAACTGCTTTGCTTTATCTTGGTCAGGTCACAGTTGTAAATGAGAACTTGTTCTCAACTTGCCTACCTGGTTAAATAAAGGTGAAATAAAAATTAAATGTGTCCAATGGAAACCTATATTTAAGCAATAAGGGGCGAGGAGGTGTGGTATATGGCCAATATACCATGGCTAAGGGCTGTTCTTATGTGCGATGCAACGCAGAGTGCCTGGATATATCCCTTAGCCATGGGATATTGCAGTGGTTGAAAAAATACCCAATTGTCATACTTGAGTAAAAGTAAAGATACCTTCATAGAAAATGACTCAAGAAAAAGTGAAAGTCACCCAGTAAAATATTACTTGAGTAAAAAGCTAAAAGTATTTAAATATATTAAATATACTTATCAAAAGTAAAAGTATAAATAATTTCAAATTCCTTATATTAAGCAAAGCAGAGGCACCATTGAATGTTTTTTTTACATTCACGGATAGCCAGGGGCACACTCCAACACTCAGACATAATTTACAAATGAAGCATGTGTTTAGTGAGTCCACCAGATCAGTGGCAGTAGGGATGACCAGGGATGTTCTCTTGGTAAGTGCGTGAATTGGGCCATTTTCCTGTCCTGCTAAGCCTTCAAAATGGAATGAGTACTTTTGGGTTTAAGGGAAATTGCATGGAGTAAAAAGTACATTACTTTCTTTAGGAATGTAGTGAAGCAAAAGTAAAAGTAGTCAAATATATAAATAATTAAAGTAAAGTACAGATACCCCAAAAAATGACTACTGGTATAATGGCCATATACCACAAACCCCCGAGGTGCCTTATTGCTATTACAAACTTGTTACCAACGTAATTAGAGCAGTAAAAAGAAATGCTTTGTCATACCTGTGATATATGGTCTGATATACCACGGCTGTCAGCCAATCAGCATTCAGGGCTCGAACCACCCAGTTTATAAATACTTGTGACCTGCGTGGTTTGACATGAAACCCTGATAAAGACAGCTGTCAAAACATTGGTGAATAAATGATTGCATCAGTGCTACTACGGTGTGCAGCTTTTTCTTTTTCATGTTAAGGTGGGTTGTGTTGCTTTAAACCTGGGTATTGTTTGGCCTTTGTCGATCACGGCACTTCACTGCATGCACTGACTCCTTGTTGAAACCAACTATAGTTGAACAGGGAGATCTCTCAAATCCCTTAGGATCAGAGGAGAGGTTCGCTGCACCACAGGAATTGTGGAAAAGATCATGCTTAGCTAAGTCAGTTTTTTAGAAAGCCTGTCCATAACGCAGGCTCTTTGTTCCTCTTTAGTTGCACAGAAAAATTGACTTTTAACTCCATTCTCCCGTTCTCAAATGTGAAATGAACTGTCCATCAGCTGCCAGCTACAACTCACTGGTCCCGTTAGAGGGGCCCACGGTAGGAACTAGTGGACAAAAAAGCATTCTTGCCTTTCTGTGCTAGCTGTCTGCACACAGTCACACACATCCACACACACAAAAATACACAAACACACTCACACATATACACACAAATCATAACTTTACTATGGGTGTAGACTATATACGCTATAAAATCTGGACAGCTGAGATGGACAGTGAAGTAATATTTACCTATAATAACCTTATATCATTCCCCCTAGCAAGTGATAATATTATTTCAACTGTCTGTCGTTTTATATACATTACAGACACTGAGTTGTGAGATGTCTTAAGATGTCTTGCGGAAGGGGAGACCAAAACACTTTTCTTTCCATTCCAACAGTATGCACAGGAAATCTGTCTCCTAACGCCAACATACTTCTCAGGGAGAGAGAGAGAGACAGAGAGAGACAGAGACAGAGAGAGAGAGACAGAGACAGAGACAGAGAGAGACAGAGACAGAGAGAGAGACAGAGACAGAGAGACAGAGACAGAGACAGAGAGAGAGACAGAGACAGAGACAGACAGAGACAGAGACAGAGAGAAAGAGATAGAGACAGAGAGAGAGACAGAGACAGAGACAGAGACAGAGAGAGACAGAGAGACAGAGACAGAGAGAGAGACAGACACAGAGACAGAGACAGAGACAGACAGAGACAGAGACAGAGAGAAAGAGACAGAGAGAGAGACAGAGACAGAGACAGAGACAGAGAGAGACAGAGACAGAGACAGAGACAGTGAGACAGAGACAGAGAGAGACAGAGACAGAGACAGAGACAGAGAGACAGAGACAGAGACAGAGACAGAGAGAGAGACAGAACAGAGAGACAGAGAGAGACAGAACAGAGAAAAGAGGCAGAGACAGAGACAGAGAGAGAGACAGAAGCATTTCCAGAACTTCCATACAGCCCACTTACCTTCACTCCACCATCCGATTTTTTGTTTAGTAAACTTTTGCATGCTGAAACAGAAGAGTGAGAGGGACAGACGTTAAGGACATGACTAACCTAACGTAGCAGGCGTTAAGGAAACGCCTGAGCGGGGTCCCCACATCCGGTTTCCAGGGGAAGAGGAAGCTAGGTTGAAGATACTGTATCCCTGAAAACCGGATGTTTCCGGTTTCTACCGACCCGCATCAATCAACCTGGAACCATAATACTGTAGGAAACATAGGTCAGAAAAATAGAGGACAGTGATGTCACAAGTCTATGTGGTCACCGAGGTGAAGAACTGCTCAGGAGTCATCTGATGCTCGAGACTTGAACAGTAAATACTGTAGGGAGTAGGGTATGTACAGTGAGAACAGGGTGGTACAACACAGTACCGTTTCCTTTTAGGCCCCACAGACATATTATCACATACATTGTCTCCACGCCGCACACACTGCACATACATTACAGCACAGAACATACGCTCACATAGAAAAAGAAAAATGACAGAGAGAGAGCCACATAAACAGAAAGAGACACACAGAGACGGACAGAAACCCTCACACACACATACAGTGGGGCAAAAAAGTATTTAGTCAGCCACCAATTGCGCAAGTTCTCCCACTTAAAAAGATGAGAGAGGCCTGTAATTTTCATCATAGGTACACTTCAACTATGACAGACAAAATGAGAAAAAAAATCCAGAAAATCACATTGTAGGATTTTTAATGAATTTATTTGCAAATTATGGTGGAAAATAAGTATTTGGTCACCTACAAACAAGCAAGATTTCTGGCTCTCACAGACCTGTAACTTCTTACAGGCCTCTCTCATCTTTTTAAGTGGGAGAACTTGCACAATTGGTGGCTGACTAAATACTTTTTTGCCCCACTGTATGATAACCATCAATCAGGTTTCAAAGATCCTCAAAATCCCTTAGCTTCCATTGACACAAGTAGGAAGGAGGGCAAGGAAAAGAACACAAGATAAAAAAAAATCTATATTCAGTATCTTGATCTTCATATAAAGTGACAACGACGACTGCAGGCAAACATTGGTCTCAGGCTCGTTCGCAGGTGCTTCATGCGATAAGGTGCTTTGTGGGTCATATCATAAGCTCGGCATGCATTATCCACAGCAAACTAACAGCTCCCAGAGTGCAGCTCAGTTAAAGAGTGCATCATAGGGATAAAAGGGAGACACCCTGCCTGCCGCCTGGTATAGATTGGATCCAAGCATCTAAAGACTGTATTGCGGGCGTAAGCCGTAAGCAGTATATCCTCTTTCAACAGCTGCAATTAAAAGAAGTGAATACCATCTGTCATCGTTGTGGGAGAGTTGTAAGATCATGATCAGGGGGTCAGAAACAAGTCACCAAACAAACAGCAACAGAAAGGGCAGGGTCGGGGAACAACTGTTAGACCAGCTAACTCAAGCAGCCAGTGACAGAAGTGTACTTCCTTTCACCCATAGGAAGGTACAGACAGGAAGAAATCAAACGGAGCAAGCAAGACGCCAGAGATAAAGCAAGAGAGAGAAATCAGAACCACTCCGGTGCATCTGGTAACCCATGCAGGCTGACAGAGGCACAGATACATGCTGGCTTGCTGGAGGTACCAGGCCATGCAGAGGAATGCTGTGGAGTATGGGCAGAGATAGACTGGGCGATCAGCTGGGGATTGACTAGGATCTGTGGATTAACTGGACTTATTTGCGAGGCAAAAGGTAACCGGGTAACCGATTGTTTGTTTTTAGTCCTTATTTTTAGTCCTTATTAATTAGGGTCAAGACTGCCCAAATGTTTGTTGACAAAGCTTTATTTGGTGGAAAGAAAGAGAGACATGCTCACACTCGGCAGTATGTAGACTGGCACACATATTGTGCATGCACATACACACATTGTCCTGTTGTGACTGAGAGAGCATTAACTAGGTTATGTTACAGGTCTGAAATCAGTCTGAATAAACGGAGAGAAAGTAAGACCAGTGTCAGCGGCAACGACATGGATAAGGTAAAGCCAAATAGATAATGCACCTGACTAATGGAATTATTATGGAAAGGAGATTGTTGTGTGCTATCACACAGCAGCGCTACGGCAGAAGGAGTTAGAGGCATAGCCTCAGGCCAGCCTGAATATAGCAGGCTAACTGCATTTCCTCTCTGGCATCTTCCCTGATTTGGTGAGAGTGTGAGTGTGTGTGTCTGTGTGTGGGTGTGTGTATGTGTGTGCGCATGTGTGCCTGAGTGAGTGTGTGGGCAGGTGTGCGTGGGTGTGTGTGCGTGTGCGTGGGTGTGTGTGTGTGTGTGCGTGGGTGTGTGTGGGTGTGTGCGTGTGCGTGGGTGTGTGTGTGACCATAAAAAGTATGTTTATCACCTTCAGTTCTAATGTCAGTGGAACATCACACAGTTCTAATGTGATCTGTCAATGGATACAAAACCATAATGCATTTTGAGTGTCACACTGTCAGTTACCAGGTACCTGCCTGCAAAACACCATAACAAGGCTGTGACAGGTCTTAAAATCATATGCATGGGCCCATAGAACAAGGTGTATGTAAAGCACGGGTTAGGGTCCTGCGTTCTAAGCCTTAGGTAGGGCCAGCCTTGGTCCATAATCATGGATCACTCAGAGGGTGTAGTGCGGGCGTGGAGAGGGAAGGAGAGGGTTTGGGGGGCAGCAGGTGTTGTGTGTGTGAAAGGCCACTCCGGAGCAGTACAGTACGTGCCAGTGTGCGAGCAGGTGGGGCAACCAATGGTCAGTGGCTGGCACCCCGGGCCACATGCTAACCAGACCAGGGGGCAGTGTTGGCACAGTGCCAGGTTGCTGCGGCTCCCCTGCCCTGACTGACATACCTTCTGAAGCCAGAGCAGCCGTGCTGGTGGTGGCTGCGGGGCTGGTGTGCTGTCGGCCCACTATTGGACAGAGAGGCATTCAGTTGGGAGGGATCAACCAGAGGATAGGCGGAGCCTCTATAGAGCACAGTGTCACTTCCTTCTTTAAGTGCCTGGTCCCAGCTTCACTCAACTCACCCACCATTTTCATGTCAGGGGGGTTGGAGTCCAAACTGTACATCCTACCAGATACTGATACTTACCCCAGTGTGCACACTCAATGTTAGCAAAAACACAAAAACACCTTCAACGGCCCATCATCGATCACAACCGGTTATTCAAAAATAGCCACACAAAACACTGAGATTGACAAGTGACAGCTACGCGGTGTTATGAAGCAACATCGTACACACAACACTACCTTCTTACGAGCACAGAGCTCTATGACTGATGTCTGTCCTCCACAATAGTGCTTTACAGAAAGGCCTTCGGACGTGGCTGAGACAAGCTCTTCTCGTGCTGCGAGGAAACCTGGGCAGCAGGACACAACTTAGTATCCCAGTATTTGTGGGCCGCAAGACACAACTTAGTATCCCAGTATTCCTGGGTCGCAGGACACAACTTAGTATCCCAGTATTCGTGGGCCGCAGGACACAACTTAGTATCCCAGTATTCGTGGGCCGCAGGACACAACTTAGTATCCCAGTATTCGTGGGCCGCAGGACACAACTTAGTATCCCAGTATTCCTGGGCCGCAGGACACAACTTAGTATCCCAGTATTCCTGGGATGCAGGTGGCTTGTGGATTCATACAAGGACAAACAACCTACTCTACAAGTCTGCAGTTTACAACGCTCCTTATTACGAGTGACATGATCGTATTTATAACGTCTGTATGACAACGGGACACCTCAACGCATCTACTCAGGACATATTTCGGTTTCAGAGACATTATACATTATATTATATTTAAGTCTTCAAGTTTCCTCTCTAAGGGCAATTCAATCGGCGGTAAGGGCACCAAACCCGCTTTACGTTACTCAACACTTCTGAACAAACAGAATGTATCATTGTCCATCGTGGAATCATTTTGACTTACTCAAACTTAGAACGACGCTAATGCCATTCTAAATGCGAACCCTTAGGTGCCCCCCCCCCTCACCTGAGAAGTTTCTGGTCACCAGCATGGTGGTGAGGATGGCTCCCTGGGGAAGACACAGAATACAAGGTTAGTGCAAAGGACAAGGGGTGTATACCATCTCTCTAACACAACAGATGGGATATATACGTGTGCAGTTGTGTGCGCTCGTGCGTGTCTGCACACACCTTGAGTTTTCTCCTGGCATTGAACTTGCGCAGGCACTCCACGGTCTCTTGACGATGCATCATGGAAGCCACAGTGGAGCGTTGCTGGATCGGGGGAGGGGGGGTGGAAGAGGAGGACAGGAAAGAGGAGATTGAACAACAGATCAATGACTAGGCCGTGGCAGCACCAGTTACGGAGGTATGATGGGGCCAACGTCACCGGAATGCAGTACCGATTCCATCCACAAGTAAAACCCAAGGTGAATGACGTGTCAGTGACGGTGATGGGGTGACTTACGCAGACCCATGGGTGCTTGAGGGCCTGGTCAGCAGTGATCCTCTTGGTAGGGTTGATAGTCAGCATCTGGTTAATCAGGTTCTTGGCTTCGGGGGTCACTGTGTCCCACTCAGGGGAGGGAAACTGGGAGGGAGAGAGAAGGGGGGCGAGAGAGAGAGAGAGAAGGGGGGCGAGAGAGAGAGAGAGAGAGAGAGAGAGAGAAATTGTTAGAGGTGCACATTATGTCAAGACGGTACGAGGACAGACACAGACACAAATACACACAGACACACACACTCAACAGCCCGGTGCTCTTTGTGATGGAGATTTATTGAAATAGTGAGCACAATGGCAGAGACGACTGAGGAGGAGGTAGTGCTGGTCATGGCAGGTCTTTCCGCTTCAATCGTCCGGCTGCCCCACACTAATGCCCTGCCTGGTCCTCACAATCCTTCAGGAGAGCTACTAGGTGTGCCAGCCTTTGCTCCAACCCAGTTGTAACACATCCGAACGTGAATTAGAAGGTAATTAGTAAGTATCTGGTCAACAGATAACTGTAGTTAGCAGAATGATGTGTGCTAAATTCGTGTTGGAGCAAAAATCTGCAAGAATGTACAGTAGCTCTCCAGTAGAGAGGGTTGGCACCCCTGCCCCAAACCAAAAGCACACGTAATACAAGTTATAGTCCTGCTGCATGTATACATATCACAGCATCCTTGTTAGCTTGGATTCTTCAAGCACTAGTTTGAGCTGTGCCCCTGGCCGCCACACTGCTGTAGTGTCTACTAGACCCTGCACCTCGATTAACAACTGCAGAGGGCCGCTCTGACATGATAGATGGGCAGGAAACACAGCTCTCTATCGCGAGCCAATTTCAAAATGAAGGAGAGCCCAATCTGGACCGGGTCCGCTTGGGTCGTTGCGGGGACCTGAAAGTGTGTGTGTTCGTGATTGCGTGCGAGGAACACTACCCGAGCAAAAGTGTGCACTCAGACAGGCAAACACTCTCTCTGTTGGGGACACACACACAAAAACACCCACACACACACACAGAGTGAGGCTGTTTCCCCTCTCCTTCCATCAGTGCAGTGTTAATGACCTGAGAGCTGCTAAAAGCTCCTGCCAGCCCAAACCAACACCACTCCACTGCTTCCCTACAGCTCTCCCTCCATCCCTCTCACCCAAGGCCTCATCCAAACTGACACATGTACGTAAACGGACAGACACAAAGACATAGACAGATTTACCCACACAAACACACAAGATATTACTCACCACTCTGAGTCAAGGACACTAACAAGGCACACAAATGCAAAAATGCACACACAGGCACACACACACTGGCATCTCAGTGAATTTGAAGTTAATCACGCACACACAAGTCTGTTCTCATTCCATAGTGTTGAATGGTAAACAGAGAGAGAGAGAGAGAAGGGCAGATGGTCACTACTCACATCGTAGGCCCCAGCCTTGATCTGCTGATAGAGCTTGTGCTGGTCCTCATCCCAGAAGGGAGGGTAGCCCACCAGGAGAATGTACAGGACCACACCTGCACACAGAACACACACAGAGGGGGTTAGTACACACACACACAGCTATGTCTCACTATACTTGTGAGGACTTTTTTGATTCCCATTAATAATCCTACTTTCCCTAACCCTAACCTTAACCCCTAAACCTAACCACTAACCCTAACCACTAACGCCTAACCCTAATTCTAACCCTAACCCCTCAGCCTAAAATAGCCTTCTTACAAGTGAGGACTGGCAAAATGTCCTCACTTCTCTGAATTGTAGTTGGCTTACTATTCTTAGGAGGACTTCTGGTACTCACAAGTATAGTAAAAATGTGTACACATACACACACACAGGTTGGAGGAGTCACTCACCACATGCCCAGATATCCACCGGCTTGCCGTAGGGGTCCTTCCTCAAGACCTCTGGAGAGAGGTAGCCCGGAGTGCCTGCAAAACCTACATCAGCAAATAACATGTCAAAAATAATAAAACCAAAGTCTAATGTAATGACATTGCCAGAGAAGTGTACCAACACGGAATTCCATCAAAACCCCCTATCATCCCCATTCAGAAGAGCTATATCAATGAGTAGCACTATGATCTGACAAGAAAGAACCAGCCAGAATTCCAATCAGAGATGTCCAGTCTGTCCCTGGAACTCAGAGTGTGCACAGACGTCTGTCTCATTGGCTAGATAAGACCAAGTCTGCTAATCTGGAGCTTATTCCTCAACACCAATCTAATAAACATCTATTAATGCATGTGGGCACTCAGCCAAGGCCCGCTGGCCCCTGTTTCTCTCTGGAGTGTGGTGTAAGTGACAGGTTCAAACCACTCTGTCTGGAGAGATGGACAAGGGGGGGGGGGTCAAATCAAAAGGTCGTCAGATTAAAGGTGAGGGTCCCTACTGTCAATACTGCACAACCTCTGGGCCCACTACATTGATGTGCAAATGCCAAGCAACATTATGCTAGTGAGTAAGAGATGGAGCGCAGAGCTATGGAAGGAGTGGAGGGATGAGCAGAAGAGAGGGTGGTGGGATGAAAGAGGTACAGACGAGGGCAGGATGATAACGCAGAAAGAGGATGGCGGGATGGGGAAGGAGGAGAGGTGGAGGTAAAGTATTGGCACTGGCCCATAGGACTGCAGTTGTAAGATCGGTGCCATTGAAGAGTACTGCTCATCCTTTTTTATTCACTGAAGACATTTAACTTACATTTTAGTCAGTTAGCAGATGCTAAATTTAGCGACTTACAGTTAGTGCACCTTAAAGATAGCTAGGTGAGACAACCACACATCTCAGTCATACTAAGTCCATTTTTCCTCAACAAAGTAGCTATCAGCAAAGTCAGAGCTAGTAAGAAAGAACATTTAAAAAATAAGTCAAGTGTGAGTGTTAGGTTACTTAATATATTCTTTAAAGAGTTTCAGGTTTCAGATGTTTTTGGAAGATGGGCAGGGACTGTGCTATCGTCAGGGAAAAGCCAAGAGACCAGATGTGCCAGAAAAGAGTACTCGTGTTGGTGTGTGGGTTTGAGCATAGCCTGAAGGTAGGGAGGGGCAGTTGCTCTTGCTGTTCAGTAGGTAAGTACCATGTTCTTGTAGTGGATGCGAGCTTCGACTTGAATCCAGTACAGTGTGCGGGGGAGCGGGGTGACATGGGAGAACTGGGGAAGGTTGAACACCAGGCAGGCTGCGGTGTTCTGGATAAGTTGCCAGGCTTTGATGGCACAAGATGGGAGCCCAGCCAACAGTGAGTTACAGTAGTCCAGACGGGAGATGACCAGTGCCTGGATTATGACCTGTGCCGTTTCCTGTGTGAGGTGAGGTCGTACTCTACAGATGTTGCAGAGCATGAACCTGCAGGAGCTTTGATGTTTGCAGAGAACCTCAGGGTGTTGTCCAGGGTCAGGCAAAGGTTATTTGCACTTTGGAAGGGGGACACCGTAAACTTGTCAATCATGATGGAGAAGTCTTGGAGCGCGGCAGGCCTTCCCAGGGAGGAAGAGCAGCTCTGTCTTGTCGAGGTTGAGCTTGAGGTGGTGGCCCCACATCCAAGCAGAGATAGGCACGGGTATCAGAAGGGGGGAAGGAGAAAAGTAGTTGAGTTTCATCCGCATAGCAATGATAGGACAGACCATGCAAGGATTTGACGGACCCAAGTTACTTGGTGTTTAGAGAAAAGAGGAGAGGGCCCAGACCTGAGCCCTGGGGAACACCAGTAGTGAGAGCATGTGGTGCAGACACAGATCCTCTCCACGTCACCTGGTAGGAGCGGCCTGCCAGGTAGGATGTAAAGAGTGTACAGAGCATGAGAGACCAAGCCCTGAGAGGGTGGAGAGGAGGGTCTGATGGTTCAAGGTGTCAAAGGCAGAGGATAGATCTAGGAGGATGAGAACAGAAGAGAGAGAGTCAGCTTTGGCAGTGTGGAGAGCCTCCGTGACACAGACGAGAGCAGTCTAGGTTGAGTGACCAGTCTTGAAGCCTGACTGGTTAGGGACAAGAAGATCATTCTGAGAGAAATTACGAGAGAGTTGGTCAGCGACAGCGATGCTCAAGTGCTTTGGAGAGAAAAGATGGGATACCGGTCAATAGTTTATGATGTCAGAGGAGAGGAAGTCAGAAGAATGACTTCCTGTCATTGTACGTCTTCCATCTTTGTCATCTTTTATGCAATGTACATTTGAATGTTTAAAGTCAAACTCTTACCAAACCACGCCTGCTCATCTCCCTGCACCTCGATGGCCAGCCCAAAGTCAGCCAACTTCACCGCGGCTCCTTTCAGCTTACTGGCCAGGAGCAGGTTCTCTGGCTACAAACCAGAGCCAAACCATAGAGGGGAGACAAGACAGACAGAAAGAGAATCAATCAATTAGGCAAAACTAATTGAAGAAGAAACTCCTTCAAGAGTCGATAAAAGGCACAGACAGAGTTGAGTCATTCAACTGAACTGTGAGGTCCATGAACGCTGACTGCAAAACATGACAGGAATCTGGATCAGAAAATCCATGAAAAAACATACTGTACCAGTCAAAAGTTAGGACACACCTACTCATTCAAGGGTTTGGCTTTATTTTTACTATTTTCTTCATTGTAGAATAAGTAGAATCAAAACTATGAAATAAAATATTTGGAATCATGTAGTAACCAAAGAAGTGTTAAACAAATGCAAATATATTTTATATTTCAGATTCTTCAAAGTAGCCACCCTTTGCCTTGATGACCGCTTTGCACACTCTTGGCATTCTCTCAACCAGCTTTATGATGTAGTCACCTGGAATCCATTTAAATTAACAGGTGTGCCTTCTTAAAAGTTCATTTGTAGAATTTATTTCCTTCTTAGTGCATTTTAACCAATCTGTTGTGTTGTGACAAGGTAGAGGTGACATACAGAAGATAGCCCTATTTGGTAAAAGACCAAGTCTATATTATGGCAAGAACAGCTCAAATAAGCAAAGAAAAATGACAGTCCATCATTACTTTAAGACATGAAGGTCAGTCAATACGGAAAATGTCAACAACTTTGAACGTTTCTTCAAGTGCAGTCGCAAAAACTGTCAAGCGGTATGATGAAACTGGCTCTCATGAGGACCGTCACAGGAAAGGAAGACCCAGAGTTACCTCTGCTGCAGAGGATAAGTTCATTAGAGTTACCAGCCTCATAAATTGCAGCCCAAATAAATGTTTCACAGAGTTCAAGTAACAGACACATCCCACATAAACTGTTCAGAGGAGACTGCGTGAATCAGGCCTTCATGGTCGAAATGCTGCAAAGAAACCACTACTAAAGGACACCAATAATAAGAAGAGACTAAAGGACACCGTTCAAGAAACACGAGCAATGGACATTAGACCGTTCTGTTCTTTGGTCTGATGAGTCCAAATTTGAGATTTTTGGTTCTGTGAAATGCAGAGTAGGTGAACAGATGATCTCCGCGTGTGGTTCCCATCATGAAGCATGGAGGAAGAGGTGTGATGGTGATTTGCTGGTAACACTGTCAGTGATTTATTTAGAAGGCACACTTAACCAGCATGGCAACCATAGCATACTGCAGCGATATGCCATCCCATCTGGTTTGCGCTTAGTGGGACTATCAATTGTTTTTCAACAGTACAATGACCCAAAACACACCTGCAGGCTGTGTAAGGGCTATTTGACCAAGCAGGAGAGTGATAAAGTGCTGCATCAGATGACCTGGCCTCCAAAATCACCCGACCATAACCCAATTGAGATGGTTTGGGATGAGTTGGACTGCAGAGTGAAGGAAAAGCAGCCAACAAGTGCTCAGCAAATGTGGGAACTCCTTCAAGACTGTTGGAAAAGCATTCCAGGTGAAGCTGGTTGAGAGAATGCCTAGAGTGTGCAGAGCTGTCATCAAGGCAAAGGGTGGCTACTTTGAAGAATCTCAAATATAAAATATATCTGGATTTGTTTGACTTTTTTCAGTTCCTACATGATTCCAAATGTGTTATTTCAAAGTTTTGATATCTTCACTACTTTTCTACAATGTAGAAAGTAGTAAAAATAAAGAAAAACCATTGAATGAGTAGGTGTGTCCAAACTTTTGACTGGTACTGTAGGGGAGAATGAAGAAAGGCATAAATCATTCAATGTCATGTGTGTCAGAAGTGGGTGGGAGTACACGTAGTGTGCCTCTGAGGGTCAGAGAAGGTCAGAGAAGGTGAATGTAAATACCCCTGGGGTGTGACCTTCAATCAGTATCTATGGGGGGCTGTTGGGAGGGAGGGGGGAGAATAGGATGGCGGGGGAGGGGAGGGGACAGGTGGAGTGGGGCTGTGGTGTGACTGCTGTGTGCAGTGCCGAGTGCCCTCATGGCCCCGGCTTAGTTTGACTGATTCTGCGACGGAAGCGTGACATTTTTGCTAAGTCTCCTCCGTGCGCCTCTGTCTCTCTTCACTCTCTCTTGAGCAGGGAGCATAGAAGGAAAGGAGCGAGGGAGACAGAGAGAAAGAGAGAGGGAAAAGAGGGAGAGAGAGTTCAAGAAAGACAGGGAGAACAGAGAAAGGGAGATAAAGAGAAAGGACAGAGAAAGAGTGTCGACAGATGGAGAAGAGCGAGAAAGAGACAGAGACAAAGAGAGAGAGAGAGGTTACACCCGCCGTGATGAATTAGAGGTGGCATAATAAGTCCGCCTACAGTCTACGCTGGCGCTGGAGCGCTCCAGCGTGACATCACCCAGGTTGCCGTAGCAACCAGGCTGCCACCAGCATCTCTCTCGTCCCCTTCGCTCTTCCCTTGTTTACCTTCAGCCATTTGGCCTCCGGAGATGCCATGCAGGCAGCCAGCCCATTGTGATGGTCTTTGTGTTTGTGTGGTGGGGGGAGGACAGCTCTCAGCTTCTCTCTTATTCCCTGTATGTCTCACTTTTCATCTTTATTCTTGACTTTATTGCAACCTCCTCCCCATCTCTCTTTTTTTTAAATTTCCAAAGGACATAAAACATATAATGGAGTGGCATGAGGCCTTACTCCATGGTAACAGTCTTACACACGCATGCGTACACACACACACTTCATTATTTCCCCTTCACTTTCGCACGCACACACAAACACACTTCACATTTCGCACACACACTTCATTACACACACACACACACGCACACACACACACACACACACACACACACACACACACACACACACACACACACACACACACACACACACACACACACACACACACACACACTTACCCCTCACTTACTGCTTGTCTCTGCAGTGGATCTGCTGGCAAAAGTAGTAACAATGTATTTGACTTTTATGGAACGCCTCCCAGCTGAATGACGGATGGTTCGACTGGTACATGTACACAGAATAACGGTGGTGATACAAGATGTAGTTGTAGTAGTATTGGTAATAATGCTTTCAGTGCCGTGTTTGTAAGAGCTGTACGTTCAAGAGGCTCACCGTGACATTCAACACGTCTTGTTGACTAGAGCATGTAAACGGTTTGCTCTTGACAAAGCTAAGCATGCCTAAATGGGTCCGTTGTTCACCTTTCAAACCAAAACAAAATAACTCTTTGAAGTGTGTCCTATTGTTAGTAATGGAGAGCGGTGGTAAGTATCACCAGGCCAGCCAGCACTGTGTCTATTCACCGTGATGTCACCCTGGCTATAAATAGAAGTCAAATGGTGCTCCGTCTGCTTTCGTCAGAGATGGAGAGACCGAGGGAGAGAGAGAGAGGGTGAGACACACACAGAGAGAGAGAGAGAGAGAGAGAGAGAGACACACACAGAGAGAGAGAGAGAGAGAGAGAGAGAGAGAGAGAAAAGAGAGAGAGAGAGAGAAAGAAAAAGAGCGAGAGAGACAGGCTGGGGAATGATAATCACCTGAAACACACTGTCTGGCTCAGTGCCTCTTTTAATTCCAGTCTGACTAGATGGAAAGGGTCTGTTGTTTTTTCATGAGCCACTCTCTCTGACGTCCAAATAATTGTATTTTTGTATTTGCTTACGTGTGTGTGGAATTTTGTGTACTTTTTCATTGGCTTACGTATACACACGCATGTGTGCATATGCGTCGGTAGGGTTGCCAGTGGGAGGAATTTAGGGGATGGGGGCATGATGACGCAGCCCTCCTAGGTGTTGCGTTGCCATGGTGATAAATGACTCACCTTGAGGTCCCTGTGCACAATGTCATGCTGGTGCATGTGGTGGACACTCTCCAGGATCTGATTGATGCACTGGCTGCAGAGAAAGGAGACACAGGACACAGAACACACACGTCAACGCGCAGACACATCACAACCACCACACAATACACAGTACGGGGTAGGAACTAATGGAGGCTACTGCTTTATGGATCAGATGAGGTGCGTTTCTCCTTGTCATGTAAGCACTTTGAGCACTTGCAGGAGTGCAAAATCAATCCAATTCATGACTATTGCTGTTTGTTATTATTAGAAACAGTGAACTAGAACTACTGGCTGAGAGGCAGAGAAAGATAGAGACTGAGAATGTGGGCCTCCTGAGTGGCGCAGAGGTCTGAGGCACTGTTGCAGTGGTCTAAGGCACTGCATTGCAGTGCTAGAGGCGTCACTACAGTCCCGGGTTCGATCCCGGGCTGTATCACACAATCTGCCGTGATCGCGAATCCCATTGGGCGGTGCACAATTGGCCCAGTGTCTTCCAGGTTAGGGGAGGGTTTGGCCGGGGGGACTTTACTTGGCTCATCGTGCTCTAGCGACTCCTTGTGGCAGGCCGGGTGCCTGCAGGCTGACCTCGGTCGTCAGGTGAACGGTGTTTCCTCCGACACATTGGTGGGGCGGGTGTTAAGAATCGCGGTTTGGCGGGTCATGTTTCAGAGGACGCATGACTCGACCTTCGCCTCCTGAGCCCGTTGAGGAGGTGAAGCGATGAGACAAGATCAAAAAAGGGCTAAAAAAAAGAAAACAATTAAAAGAGACACATAGAGACTGAAAGAGAGCAAATAGGGAGACTGAGAAAGACAGGGAGATGCAGAGAAAGAGAGGGGAAGAGTAACTGTGCAGAGGACTCTGTGGGGAGCCAGAGAAACCTCGCTAGCCTCAGCCCTTTCCCCATACGGGGCTGTTTTCTATTAAACCAAAAGCCTGCAAGACAGTAGATTTATTTACCATGTCAATTCAGCGCCAAGGCACATTTTCTACTGTCGACCTCACATCTGTCATATCCTCCCAACAATCTGACTGGACGCACACACGGTTATATTCCATCTAAATGAGCAAAATTTAAGTCACACTGAAGTTGGTGCTTTTTGGCCCTACTTTACACATTGCCAGTGGCAATGTAACTTCTCTGCAGTTTTAGAAGGTCTGTGGGTAAAACAGACACCTACTAGGCTTAATGGTGAATAAGGCTATTATCGACTTCAGTATGTTTTAAGAGAATATGTTGAAGTGGGTTTGATAGTACATGGTCTGTTTCCTAGTCTTTCCCACATACATTTTTTTTCACAGTTTACTATAGAATACTACAGAACTTACTATAGAATGCTGTAGTAAACGGTAGTATACTGTAGAATACTATACTACACCCTGTAGTATCCCTCGATCATGTGTAGTACTTACTTTAGAATGTAGTATACTGTCGAATACAATAGTGAATACTACAGTATCATCGAGAAAAAAACACTGTAGTAAATACTACAAAGTAAATATAGTTATAAAAAAAGCAGAAGCGCTGAACTATCCATTCAGTCCGAGTCCTACCTACAAACATTATGGAAAATGTGCTATTTTTGCTAGTTTCCTCAAGGAAAATGCCTCTAAACAGGGTATTCTAGTAGATGCCAGGCGCGCTGGTTTGTGTCAAGAACTGCACTACCGCTGGGTTTTTCATGCTCAACAGTTTCCTGTGTGTATCAAGACTGGTCCACCACCCAAAGGACATCCAGTCAACTTGACAAACTGTGGGAAACATTGGAGTCAACATGGGCCAGCATCTCTGTGGAATGCCTTCGACACGCCCTGACGAATTGAGACTGTTCTGAGGACAAAAGGGGGCTGGGTGCAACTCAATATTAGGAAGGTGTTCCTAATGTTTGCTATACTCAGTTTTATTTTAATACAGTATTTATACTATAGTTAACTGTAAATACTACAGAATACTACAGTATACTACAGCAAATACTACAATATTCACTGTACCGCAAAAACACTACAATAAATACTATAGTAAAGTCCGCAAAAACACTACAGTGAATAATATTGTATTTATACCATAGTATACTATAGTATTTTTTCTTATGTGTTGGTTCAACCTTTCTTTTTACTCTGTCTTTACACTCTCTTACACATTGTATTATTATTTTTTTAAACAGCTAAGAGGCTGATATGTGCGGTGTTACATCAAACAAGCATTAAAAGCAACAGCCCCTTTCCATCTCGTCAGACTGGATTTAAAAGTGGAGGAAGAACACAAGAGAAAAGGGGATGAATGATAAAAGAAGGAGAGAGAGAGAGAGAAGAGAGATGATATTATGAGACAGGGTCCTAGGGGAGCATGGTACTTATGAAATATCCTTTCGTTCAGAGTAATCAGGAGAAAAGCATGTATTGTGGCCAAATTTGGCCAAATCTGTGCCCTGCATTCCATTCCATCCCTCCACAAAGGAACCAGCACTGCCATTCCCAGTAAAAGTCCCTCTCTCTCTCCCCATCTCTCTCCCTCTCCCTCTCTCTCTCTACTCTCTCTTTCTCCACTCTCTCCCTTTTATCTCAACAAGATCTCATAGTTTCCCCTCAAAATTCGCCTTATTATGGATGAACGTCTATTTTGGACGCATTCCGTGTGGTTTACAGGGTTACTTCCGCACGTTACAGAGTTAAAACAGAAAAAACTCAAAGGTCAACACTAGGGTTCGGGGAAGGCTCTGCAAACCAACAGACCTCATACCATCGAGAATCATCAAGCATTCTCACGGCTTGCTAGAGCTTTGTGAACTACTGGAGCGCAGTGGTCTGAGCAATGTGCTTCGGCACAAAGCATAACGAGTTCTCGCCCAGTTCTGGGCAATTGTTTTTACTTTTTTTTTTTGTGAGCGCTGTGGAAGGCATATATCAACGTTCTCAGGACCTTCTCAAACGTCCGAACTCGAATTCTAGTGATTAGGCTGCTTATCTAGCTTACACGTTTTCTCACTTGACCCCAAATTCTTTATCCTCCCTCCTTGTCTCCTCTCCTCTTTTTCTCTCCCTC
Source organism: Oncorhynchus tshawytscha (assembly GCF_018296145.1). NCBI lineage: Eukaryota > Metazoa > Chordata > Actinopteri > Salmoniformes > Salmonidae > Oncorhynchus > Oncorhynchus tshawytscha. Next base: position 59,075,409 of record NC_056429.1, read on the forward strand.
CAGTCTCTCTCCCTGTTCATCTCTTTCTCTTTCACCCCCCCCCCTTTCCCTGTACTTGTGAAAAGTCATAATCTTCCCCCTCCTTTCCCTGTACTTGTGAAAAGTCATACTCCCGGAGGCATTTTGCACCCTATCATATTCTCTCGCTTCCCCTTTTGCTTGATTAAATGAGAAGCTCAGGTGGCGTGGTTGAGCCCGGACCCAGACTCTGTCCTGGAGAGAAACTCTTCCCAGCCAGAACAGAGCCATGCAGGCCTCTGGGCCAGAGCCTCCATATTGTCCACAAACTGTCTGCAGCTTCCTTCCCCCTCTGACAGCCACACTCACCCGTGGCCCACACGAACCAGTCTCACACTCTCTCCCACACAGCCCATGTGCACACAAACACCATGCCAGGACAATACTCAGCCTAGGGAGGAAAAGCATGAGTGTGGAACTGTATAGTTACACACAATGTCAATGAATATTATGTTCCACAGGAGGTTGGTGGTACCTTAATTGGGGAAGACTGGTTCGTGGTAATGGCTGGTGCAGAATGAGTGGAATGGTATCAAATACACGGAATCTCTGTGTTTGACGCCATTCCATTCGCTCCGTTCCAGACATTATTATGAGCCGTCCTCCCCTCAGCAGCCTCCACTGTTACGTTCACATGTGCAAAAGGTCTCCAAAGAAACATGTTATGGTACAGACACAATTGTCCAAGTGAAGCCTAAATAAATGTAGGCTGCAGGGCAAAAGAGTGTTGTGTGTTCTCAATAAGGATGTAGAATAACAGTGTGCACTGTACTGTGTTTGTGCGTATAGTAGGAGAGTGTGTTTTAACAATGTGTGTGTGTGTATGTGTGTGCACGGGTGTGTGTGTGTGTGTGTGTGTGTGTGTGTGTGTTTCCACCTGGCATCAGCCTCACTGTAATACTCTCTGGCAACAATGTCTTCAAACAGCTCTCCACCGGTGACACTGGAAGGAGAGAAACAACAGCTTAGTCAACACATGGACACCAGTCTGGAACCATGATGGTATGATGGCACACACCCAGTCTACCAGAGACACCGGGGAACACTGCCCAGAGAGAGCTTGTTCCACTGGACAAACGAAACACACACACGCACACACACAAGCACAAACAAACACACACACATGGTTTATGCAAAAGACAATTCAGCGTAAGACAATTAAGAAAGTGTTTTGGTTGAGGAAGAATGTTACCAACACTTGGGGATTAGGGTGTTAACCATAGATGTGTCCCCTCTCCTGAATGCCCTGTAGTTACACAGTGCTATCTGAGTGGTGACATATCAGCCTGTCCTCTCCGCAATAAGAACAGTTCCACTAGACCAGGGATGTCAAACTAATTTTGCCCTGGGGGCTGCATTCGGTCTTCAAGGGCCACACTGGTCCGGAGGGCCTCACTGAAAATTGGATATATTTCCACGCTATCAAAATGTGGAAAGAAATGATCCTCTGTCCATCGTTTTTTTAAATTTACTATTCTCCCTGACTGTACAGTGCCATCGGAAAGTATTCAGACCCCTTGACTTTTCCACATTTTGTTAGGTTACAGCCTTATTTTTCTCATCAAGCTACACACAATACGCCATAATGACATTTTTTGCAAATGTATTAAAAATGTAAAACTGGGGGCCTCCCGGGTGGCACAGTGGTCTAGGGCACTGCATCGCAGTGCTAGCTGTGCCACCAGAGACTCTGGGTTCGCACCCAGGCTCTGTCGCAGCCGGCCGTGACCAGGAGGTCCGTGGGGCGATGCACAATTGGCCTAGCGTTGTCTGGGTAAGGGAGGGTTTGGCCGGTAGGGATATCCTTGTCTCATCGCGCACTAGCGACTCCTGTGGCGGGCCAGGCGCAGTGCACGCTAACCAGGTCGCCAGGTGCCCAGTGTTTCCTGGCTTCGCGGTTGGATGCGTGCTGTGTTAAGAAGCAGTGTGGCTTGGCTTGGCTTGGTTGGGTTGTGTTTCGGAGGATGCATGGCTTTCGACCTTCGTCTCTCCTGAGCCCGTACAGGAGTTGTAGCAATGAGACAAGATAGTAACTACTATCAATTGGATATCACAAAATTGGGGAGAAAAAAATTGTAAAAAATAAAAATGTAAAACGAGAAACTAGTACAGGGAGAGAACATTTAATGGATAATAGACAAGAAACAAACAAGGACAGCATCTGTTGCTGAGAGTTGCTGCACAACTATTTTCATGTCACTCCAGAGATGTTCGATCAGGTTCAAGTCCAGGCTTGGGTTGGGCCACTCAAGGACATTCAGAGACTTGTCCCGAAGCCACTCCTGCGTTGTCTTTGGCTGTGTGCTTGCTTCAGGTTATTGTCATGTTGGAAGGTGAATGTTCGCCCCAGTCTGAGATCCTGAGCAGATTTTCATCAAGGATCTCTCTGTACTTTGCTCCGTTCATCTTTCCCTCAATTCTAACTAGCCTCCCAGTCCCTGCCACTGAAAAAACATCCCCACAGCATGATGCTGCCACCACCATGCTTCACAGTAGGGATGGTGCCAGGTTTCTTTAGGATGTGACGCTTAGCATTCAGGCCAAAGAGTTCAATCTTGGTTTCATCAGATCAAAGAATCTTGTCAAAGTGACCATTCTTGGTCACCTCCCTGACCTAGGCCCTTCTCCCCCGATTGCTCAGTTTGGCCGGGCGGCCCGAACTAGGAAGAGTTTTGGTGGTTCCAAACTTCTTCCATTTAAGAATGATGGAGGCCACTGTATTCTTGGGGACCTTCAATGCTTCAGAAATGATTTGGTACCCTTTCCCAGATCTGTGCCTCGACCACAATCCTGTCTCTGGTTTTTGCTCTGACATGCACTGTCAGCTGTGGGACCTTATATAGACAGGTGTGTGCCTTTCCAAATCATGTCCAATCAATTGAATTTACCACAAGTTTTCTCCAATCAAGTTATAGAAACATCTCAAGGATGATCAATGGAAACAGGATGCATCTGAGCTCAATTTTCAAGTCTCATAGCAAAGGTTCTGAATACTTATGTAAATAAGGTATTTCTGGTTTTTTTATGTTTTCGCTTCGTCATTATGGGGTATTGTGTGTAGACATATTTAATCCATTTTAGAACAAAATGTGGGAAAAGGGAAGGGGTCTGAATATTTTCTGAATGCACTGTATTTATGTATATATATTATACTTAAACCACTTGCAGGCTGGATTGGTTCCTCCGGGCTGTTTGTTTGACACCCCTGCGCTAGACTGTGCTCTACAAAGGGCTCTCAGTCTACACCAATTGACCTGCTGATAACCATACACACTATCACAGTTATCTATTACTGAAATTAAACAAAGAAACATGTCTTATGGTTTTGAGTATTGGATTAATTAATGATAATAATATGGTCATTTAGCAGACTTATAACTATTACATATAGCCATTACATGTGGCCTCTGCAGCAACCAAAGCCACGTGTTACTGTCTGGTGTTATAAGCACCTTTAAGTAGGAGAGTTGTGAGAGTATATTGGCCAGAGAGAGCAGGGGACTGGCTGACAGGTATACTCACAGATCAAAGACGAGGTAATGGAAGCCTTCCTCTGAGATACTTTCGTGTAGTCGTACTGTGGGACAGACAGACAGACAGACAGAGACAGAGAAATAGAGCGAGAGTTAGAGAACAGTCAACACATACACACACGCACACACAGCTCTTATCCCCTTATCTCCCGCCTCGACAATTCCTCCTCTGCTTCCCCCGAGCCCCAGGGACGCACTTAGGGCAGTGAGAGCTCGTTTGTGTCACGTTGTGACCTGCAGTTCGTGGAAAGTGAGATGTGAGATTCGCGTGGACACACATACACTTGCTCAATCACCTGTAGCCTCAGGCTGTGGAAGTGAAGCTCCTTCTAGGTAGGAGCTTAAGCTGTTTCATTCAGGTGACATCAGCAGGTGTCCGTGGGTTCATTCATTAGTGAGTGTTTTTGCACTGCCACTTAAGTCCTGTTGCATGTCTGTTCACGGTCTTCAGTGGCCAATATAATACACAGTATGTGTTGGCATAAGAGATGTAGTTTGAATGTGCTGTGTGTGTGTGATTGCATGGGAGTATACAGTATGTTCATGTGTGTAACACCTCACAGTGATGTATGGAGCAATGAGCTCAGAACATCCAGCTGCTTCGGCCATCGTACACACACCCCATCCCAACAACACACACACCGCATCCCAACAACACACGCACCCCATCCCAACAACACACACACCGCATCCCAACAACACATGCACCCCATCCCAACACCACACGCACCCCATCCACATGCACCCCATCCCAACACCACACGCACCCCATCCCAACACCACACGCACCCCATCCCGACACCACACGCACCCCATCCCGACAACACACGCATCCCATCCCAACACCACACGCACCCCATCCCGACAACACACGCACCCCATCCCGACAACACACGCATCCCATCCCAACAACACACGCACCCCATCCCAACGACACACACACACCCCATCCCCAACGACACACACACACCCCATCCCCAACGACACACACACACCCCATCCCCAACGACACACACACCCCATCCAACACGCACCCCATCCCAACACCACAAACACCCCATCCAACACCCATCCCATCGACACACACACCCATGCCTGGCTTTGTCTCTGTGGGAACAAAAGGGTCCCCATCCTGGTTGGGAGCTTGGGTGTATATTAGGCAACAATGTAGACGTTCCCAGTGAGCTTCTGTACTTACCACGGAATACCAGGATTTAAACCGGAACACACAGACTTCCAATGCTAACTCCATTCAACGCACAGGGGCTTAGTGATATGTCCCTCAACACATGGGCCCCTGACTTTGTCTGAAGGGGGGGGGGGTGTATCTATATGCCAGCAGTCTGCAATAATGCCTAATTTATCATAACCATTACAGAGAACCAATCCTAATTGCAAAATTACCCTATATAGTGTATAGTTGTGGCCAAAAGTTGAGAATGACAGAAATATACATTTTCACAAAGTCTGCTGCCTCAGTTTGTATAATGGCAATTTGCATATACTCCAGAATGTTATGAAGAGTGATCAGATGAATTGCAAAGTCCCTCTTTGCCATGCAAATGAACTGAATCCCCAAAAGACATTTCCACTGCATTTCAGCCCTGCCACAAAAGGACCAGCTGATGTCATGTCAGTGATTCTCTCTTTAACACAGGTGTGAGTGTTGACAAGAACAAGGCTGGAGATCACTCTGTCATGCTGATTGAGTTCAAATAACAGACTGGAAGCTTCAAAAGGAGGGTGGTGCTTGGAATCATTGTTCTTCCTCTGTCAACCATGGTTACCTGCAAGAAAACAAATGCCGTCATCATTGCTTTGCACAAAAAGGGCTTCACAGGCAAGGATATTGCTGCCAGTAAGATTGCACCTAAATCAACCATTTATTGGATCATCAAGAACTTCAAGGAGAGCGGTTCAATTGTTGTGAAGAAGGCTTCAGGGCACCCAAGAAAGTCCAGCAAGCGCCAGGACCGTCTCCTAAAGTTGATTCAGCTGCGGGATCGGGGCACCACCAGTACAGAGCTTGCTCATGAACGGCAGTAGGTAGGTGTGAGTGCATCTGTACGCACAGTGAGGCGAAGACTTTGAGGATGGCCTGGTGTCAAGAAGGGCAGCAAAGAAAAACATCAGGGACAGACTGATATTCTGCTAAAGGTACAGGGATTGGACTGCTCAGGACTGGGGTAAAGTCATTTTCTCTGATGAATCCCCTTTCCAATTGTTTGGGGCATCTGGAAAAAAAGCTTGACAAGGTGAGCGCTACCATCAGTCCTGTGTCATGCCAACAGTAAAGCATCCTGAGACCATTCATGTGTGGGGTTGCTACTCAGCCAAGGGAGTGGGCTCACTCACAATTTTGCCTAAGAACACAGCCATGAATAAAGAATGGTACCAACGCATCCTCCGAGAGCAACTTCTTCCAACCATCCAGGAACAGTTTGGTGACAAACAATGCCTTTTCCAGCATGATGGAGCACCTTGCCATAAGGCAAAAGTGATAACTAAGTGACTCGGGTAACAAAACATCGATATTTTGGGTCCATGGCCAGGAAACCTCCCAGACCTTAATCCCATTGAGAACTTGTGGTCAATCCTCAAGAGGCAGGTGGACAAACAAAAACCCACAAATTCTGAAAAACTCCAAGCATTGATTATGCAAGAATGGGCTGCCATCAGTCAGGATGTGGCCCAGAAGTTAATTGACAGCATGCCAGGGTGGATTGCAGAGGTCTTGAAAAAGAAGGATCAACAACGCAAATATTGACTCTTTGCATCAACTTCATGTAATTGTCAATAAAAGCCTTTGACACTTATGAAATGCTTATAGTTATACTTCAGGATCCCATAGTAACATCTGACAAAAAATATCTAAAGACACTGAAGCAGCAAACTTTGTGAAGATTAATATTTGTGTCATTCTCAAAACTTTTGGCCATGACTGTATATTCAGTCAATAAAAAAGCAAGTGCCATTTGAATGTACAATTAATACAGTTTCAATACATTCACAATACAAGTGAATGTATTGAAACTGTAATATCATCTGGTTATATTATATCGTGGAAGACACTCTTCAAAAAGGCATTAACCTCAGCAGTGGCACTTGCTCGTAGAAGCCTATGGCTGTGCAATGGCATAACCTTGTTTTGTTCATTTAGCAGAAAAGACACTCATTTCCCGAGCCCTTATCACAGTTAAGACACGCCTATTTTATAGTAAAAAACATGATATCATCTAGAGGGGTGAAAATAGATTTAATTTCTTCCCAGTATGGGGACCTCCTATGTGTACGTGCGCGTGCATCAAAAACATTTATGGACCTAACAGGCCCGCCCCTGGACATTCTGACGTGTATATACAGTTGAAGTCGGAAGTTTACATACACCTTAGCCAAATACATTTAAACTCAGTTTTTCACAACTCCTGACATGTAATCCTAGTAAAGAATTTCCTGTCTTAGGTCAGTTAGGATCACCACCTTATTTTAAGAATGTGAAATGTCAGAATAATAGTAGATAGTATGATTTATTTCAGCTTTTATTTATTTCATCACATTCCCAGTGGGTCAGAAGTTTACATTACACTCAATTAGTATTTGGTAGCATTGCCTTTAAATTGATCAACTTGGGTCAAACTTTTCAGGTAGCCGAAAAGCTTCCCACAATAAGTTGGGTGAATTTTGGCCAATATCTCCTGACAAAGCTGGTGTAACCGAGCCAGGTTTGTAGGCCTCCTTGCTCGTACACGCTTTTTCAGTTCTGCCCACACATTTTCTACAGGATTGAGGTCAGGGTATTGAGATGGCCACTCCAATACCTTGCTTTTGTTGTCCTTAAGCCATTTTGCCACAACTTTGGAAGTATGCTTGGGGTTATTGTCCATTTGCAACACCCATTTGCATCCAAGCTTTAACTTCCAGACTGACGTCTTGAGACGTTGCTTCAATATATGCACATAATTTTCTATTATTTTGTGAAGTGCACTAGTCCCTCCTGCAGCAAAGCACCCCCACAACATGATGCTGCCACCCCCGTGCTTCACGGTTGGGATGGTGTTCTCCGACTTGCAAGCCTCCCCTTTTTCCTCCAAACATAACGATGGTCATTATGGCCAAAAAGTTATATTTTTGTTTCATCAGACCAGAGGACATTTAGTGTCTGCAAACTTCTGACCCACTGGAATTGTGATACAGTGAATTATAAGTGAAATAATCTGTCTATAAACAACTGTTGGAAAAATGACTTGTGTCATACACGAAGTAGATGTCCTAACCGACTTGCCAAAACTATAGTTTGTTAACAAGAAATTTGTGGAGTGGTTGAAGAACGAGTTTTAATGACTCCAACATAAGTGTATGTAAACCTCCGACTTCAACTGTATGCTGGGAGTCAGGAAGCAGGTGCAGAAGGTGAGTTTAATCATAAGAAAAAGGCAGAGAAGCAAAACAGGAGAAGCGTACTGAATGTGACAAAACCAACACTGACCGATGACTGAGGCTGCTGAGGGCTAAAGAAAGGGAGAGTAATCAAGGTGATGGAGAATGATGGTTGCCAGACCGGTGGTTAGTAGACCGGTGACGTCGAGGGCTGGAGCGGGAATTAGGAGTGACAGTAATAGGTTTTCACATTTTGTTCTCAGCTAATAGTAAGCAGAACAGAACACAATAGCGGCCCATTTCATAGGCCTATGCTACAAATGAAACACAATTTTTAACAGTAGGCTATATAATCAGTTCAATGTCAATATCATATCCTAATATTTTCTATCTAATTACACTGATAAAATCACCAAAGTCTATTAAACATGTTGCTCTGAAAAAGTCTCAAAAGAAAGGTGGATAATGAAAATAGAATTTTCAGGGAAGAATGAACAGAGAAATAAGCATTATTACCACATTTCTCCAATGTCAAACCAGAGTATCTTGTTTCCAATGAAACGGTTGCTGTTTGCAAATAATTCAATATTAGACATCCTTATGAATCTAAGCATGGCACTTTCAAATGCAGAAAAACGAAAGATTCAGCTACCTGCAACTGATCCATTGCTTAACCCAACAACAGAAGTGCTTCCCTGAAAGCTGCCTGGGTTTAAACATCTCCTCTTTTCAGAAAGTGAAAAGCTCAATTAATAGGGACATAATATCAAATAAAAAAATGAGTCTCATCCAATATTGAAGGCCACAGCTCAACTTCAGAATGTCATAAAGACAAATCAATATATATCCCCACATGCCTCAGTCACATCTTTTGTGGGCATTTTAAAGCTTGTTTCTAGCACAAGGTTTGTTATAGAACGCTATATATTATCTGTATTCTTTTGTTTTCTATAAAGTTACCAATTGGTATCCTTTTTGCCATTTTCTTTACCAAATTGTATTGCATACCCTCACTCAGTTTGAGCCCTGGTTTCAACCGAACACACCAAGCCCTTCCCAGACACAGAGGTATTTAAAGAGTGCATGGTGACAGTATTGGAGGATTTGACAAAAAACGACAAATCCATGGATAGCATAATTGCATCTGTCAAACAGGTAGGCCGACCTCTACATTGTTTTGAATAGGACGAAATAGGCTCCAACAAAGCCCTCGTTTTTAGTTAAGTCAAATTAAAATGAAGAAAATTATTGAAATGACTTCCTTTCAGCACCATTTGCTGCCCACCTGTTTGATTATGCCGCAGACACTCCAAAGCTGATGTCTGCCCGCTAGCCTTTTGAGTTGACTTACTCCTGCATTCTCTCTCCTCATTAATAAGTTAATGTTTGAAAAAGTGTCTGTCTCATGACATTGTAATAAAGATGGTCTCCAGTCTATGGGCTACAGAAAATCCACATAGGGTGCTACTATTTCTACCATAGGCTACATCATTTATGTTAGGCTAAATGAATTTGATGGAGCGTTGGTGTAGCGCCAAAGCGCCGAGTCTCTCCAACAGCACCCTGGAGAAGCGCACTGGGCATGGAGCTAAATATTTTGCGCCCCTGCCTTCGACAAAGTGGGCACTGCTTATCATGGGGTGGCATCAACGCTCACCTAAGTAGCCCTCATCCCACTGGGTGAGAGAAGTTCTCATTGTTTTTGAGCAGAATAATGTGAGGTGTTATGTGTTGTTGGAGGCACGTCTTGGTCAGTTTAGCTTGAAAAATGACCTCTTCATCAAACTGCCGCTCTTGGCGGCTGCCTAATCCATATGGGCGGATGACCTTTTTATTGTGGCATAAACACAACCAGTCATGATGTTTTTGTCTGATTGTTAAACAATGACTTCAAAGTGCTCCTTTACTAGGCTCCCCGCTCACGTTCATCCACGAGCAACATATTTACAGCCTCCAACCAGTTGCGGATGGAAAGATACATCTGTTACAGAAATCACCCAAAAGTGTAATGACATTTGGTGATTGTCATTAGGACAGAATGTATGCGTCTGCTGTCCGCGTGTGTCTCGGTGTTTCGGCCACACGGCCTTGGCAAAATGTGAGTGTTCTCATCAAACCACATTGCATTTTGGATCATGGGTTAGAGGCCTACCACCTGTTTTCAAGTCCAGATCGCAAAGTAGCCTAAGCGGAAAATAAACAGGACGCAACTATTCCCAAAACCGCAGCTCGTTGTTGGAACACATTATTACCATTTTGAATTTGTGATAAAACTGTTGTCATTTGGCAAGGAATATAGTTAGATACTTTTAATAGGCATATACTTCTGTAGGCATGCGTGATGTTTGGCTTGGTTTCTTTTTTTTGAGCCCCGCAATATGCACATGTAGGTCTTTGGGACTCTAGAGTCAAAGCAATTTAACATTGTCTTCAAGACAACATTTAAAAAGAAATCTAAGCACATTCTACCAAATAGTTTTACAGTATTTGAAAAATAAATGATCTGTGCTTAAAGAGACTCATGCCTATCCTTCTATTTACTTTTTTTTTTTAAAGCACGGTCACAATTTTTTTTTAACCTCTCTGGCACCAGTGGGACGGTAGCGTCCTACCTGGCCAACAGCCAGTGAAATTGCAGAGCGCCTAAATTCTAAATACACCATTCGTAATATTAAACATTCTTGTAAATACATGTGTCTTACATCATTTCAAAAGCAAACCATGCGATTATCTGAGGAGAGCACCCAGCTAACAAAATTATTACTAGCATTTTCCTAACAAGCATTAGCGTCACAAAAGTCAGAAATAACAATAAAATAAATCGCTTACCTTTGAAAATATTCTTCTGGTGGCAATGCCAAGTGTCCTCACTACACAGTGAATGTTCGTTTTTTAGCCTAACACGAAACATTTGTAAACTGCTTGCGTCGTGATTTCCGTGTCATTCAACTTTGGACGAAACATTTGTGGTAAATACACACACTAAACACACGTTTATCCAGTCATGGTTGGTTTCATTGCAATCCTCTGTTTGTTAGTAACACAATCACACTTGATGGCTCTATTCCCGGGACATATTGACCGAAACAAACCGATTTGAAGACACCAATCAATGACCTCATTGCGCACCAATGGTAGGAGCGGTCTATCGTTGATTGACTGTATTTTGGCCCAATGACCACTGATCATCTTGAAATCTAGCTTGGAAGATAGCCAATGAGCTGAGGTAAACAGCAATATGTAATGGTTATACGTTCAAAGATTAGCCTTTGTCGTAAACTCTGGCGTATAAGAGGTTAATTCGCCATTGAAAGTCCTACTTGACGGAGCCACGAGTGTTACGCAAAGCAGTACATAGTGAAGGGCGTTTTCAGCAATTTTTTATATTTAAATTATGGCGAATAAATCAGGAAAGGCTAAAACAAAGTCTAGATATACAGATGTAACCCAAATTATAGAAGAAATTGATAGGATACTACAATGTTCTCCACAAGACCACGAAATGGTACAAGACATTTTTCCATCATTTCATCGACATTGTGGTGAATTCCTTTCATCCTCCAGAAGGAAATGCCTGAGAGCTGTGGGCAGCCCCCCCCCATCTCACAGCTAGCTTTCAGGGAGCTGCTCATCCAGGAGCTTGCTAGCTACAACAAGTCCATTGTAGCACCTTCTGTCCCCTCTACCTCTGTCCCTTCTGCCAGTGGTGTTCACCTGCCCAAATTCATCTCTGCAGGCATGAATGTGCCTCGGGGCAAAAAGGGCACAGTAGGGAGGCGTCGTTGTGCCCTTTGTCACAGGAAATGCCCCATCACCTGCACCACTTGTTCAGTAACCCTATGCTATACAGCAGAAAGAGACTGCTATGGGCCATGGCACCAGCAGCACAATATTGTGTAGAGGACTGAGGGTCTTCACAATATTGTAAATAGAAAATGTGTAAATAGTTACCCTTGTTATTTTATTTTTAATTTATTTTAATTTTATTTATTTTTATTTTATTTTATTTTAATTTTAAAATTTTGTATATAGTTATTTCCTTCAAAATGTATCACTGTACCAATTCGGCCACTTGGGTACATTTGGGTACATTTGTGTGGGACACCTTGGTGACTTCATGCTCAATGTCATGTAGCTCGCTCATTTTTGAAGTTATCTGTCTAAAACTTTGCTCAGCTATTGTTGCCATCTTATGTTCTTCATTCGAACCATCCCCAGCATCCTATCTGTATGTTTGGCCGTTCTTGGTCATTTGAAAGATGATGCAGCAACAATAAAAAAACAGAAAACGTATGTTTATTTCCTTGTATTTTCTTCTACCAGATCTATTGTGTTATATTATCCCACATTCAATTCACATTTCCACAAAATTCAGAGTGTTTCCTTTTAAATGATACCTAGAATATGCATATCCTTGCTTCAGGGCCTGAGCTACAGGCAGTTAGATTAGGGTATGTCTTTAGGCAGAAATTGAGAAGAAGGGGGGCTACCCCGAAGAAGTTTTAACCTGTCCAGGCAGTATACATATTTGATACAACAAGGATAGAAATAGCTTATTTAGTTGATATTACTAACAAAGCAAAGCAGAGCTGTTTTATCGAGGTACAAATAGCCTGCTCTTTTTCATTTTGCTCATAGCCGCATACAGAAACAGTTTGACTACATTGTATATGGGGCTCACCCAGGACTGTTACTTTCGTAACTGAAGGAAAACATTTTAACAATGTGATTTAACCGGTTGATGTTGGGAAAATAGATGGGAAAATGCAGAATGGTTTTCAATGCCTATTTCACATATTTAATCATGCAATATTAGGCCTACTGATTATTCCTCAGTGTTGTGGCCGGTTTGACTAATTGCAAGATACTAATTGACAACCCGCGAGCTACCGGACATGCAGTTTTCTGCAAGGGTGCAACCTTTGGTAGGCTGTGGGAGAATCCAAATTGCATACTCTTCGCGTCCTCTCTCCTTCTCAAAACCCATTGGATGACAAAGCCAGGGTTCACACCTCTCTGAACTTCTCCTCCAATGGGTTTTAAGGAGGTGAGAGAGGAGAGAGGACGCAAACAATTGAGATTCTCCCAGAGGCTGCGAATAAGGCAAAGGTTAATCAGATATGCCCGTGCTCATCATGCTTCTTACAAGCAAAGTGAAATGACAAAATTGCTTGTGGTGCACGCCTCTCAAATTATATGCAACAACACCCTGAGTGCATCGGACATGAAACAACGACACAAATGTAACAGCACAATAAAATAGATGAACAATTTTATTTCACAGGCGCCTTTTCATTTTAAACACCAGTGGTGCAACTAGTGATTTCTAACTGCGCTGAAGCAAAACTAGTGGTTAGGATTTGGCCCGATCAGGGAATATAAGTTTGGGGCGGCAGGTAGCCTAGTGGTCAGAGTGCTGGGCCAGTAAAGGTTGCTAGTTCGAATCCCTGACCTGACAAGGTAAGAATCTGGCAGTTAACCCACTGTTCCTAGATCATCATTGTAAATAAGAATTTGTTCTTAACTGACTTGCCAAGTTAAATAAAGGTTCAATAAAAGAGCAGTAGGGAAGCAAAACTTTCAAGTGGGCAAAACCATTCATCTTGAGGCAACATATAATAATATGAAATGGACATATCTATTGTAACAGACTAGTTCAAAACATTACTAATCATAGAAAATGGCAAATTACCCAATGGAGCATGATACTTGTCTGGCAAAAAGCGTGGGTGCAAAAACATATATTTGCACCCCTATTTTAAAAGTCGGGATGCAGCTGCTCCATTTTCACCAATGCTCAGGCACTTATTAATATTTGTTTTATTTATTTAACTAGGTAAGTCAGTTAAGAACAAATTCTTATTTACAATGATGGCCTACATCAGCCAAACCCGGACAACACTGGGCCAATTGTGCGCTGCCCTATGGAACTCCCAATCATGACCGAATGTGATACAGCCTGGTTTCAAACCAGGGACTGTAGTGAGACCTCTTTCACTGAGATGCAGTGCCACTAAGGAGCCCAATGCATCAACACATCATCTATGTCGCTCAAGGCACAGGATACGTGTTTGTGTGAGTCAATGTGTGCATGCGTAAGTGTGTGTATGTACTATATATGTGTGTGAGTGTGTGAGAGAGTGTGTATAGTGAGGTGTGACAAGATGGCCAACAGTACATGCCAAGGGTAGGTGAATCATGTGTGTATACTGCCTGCACTGTCTGTCACTTGTGGGTTTATGAGTGCAGAAAGAGAGCTACAGTGAGGGGGAAGAGAGTCCGTGTGTGTGTGTGTGTGTGTGTGTGTGTGTGTGTGTGTGTGTGTGTGTGTGTGTGTGTGTGTGTGTGTGTGTGTGATGGAATGGAATGAACTAGCCTGCCCAGCGGCAGAGCACTCCTTGAGCACTCCATTCTTCCCCCTCTCTTTCCTTTCGCTCTCAATTACTCCCTTTGTTAGGAGTTTATCTGCAGTCCAAGCAGAAAACATGACAATCTGTCCCTTTGACTGTACCTTTGACAGAGAGGTGAGGTGAGGTGAGGTGAGGAAGAGAGAGAAGGAGTGTGCCTTATGGGACAGAGAACAATCTGGGACAGGGAGAGAGAGAGGGATAGAGAAAAGGGGAGAGGTGAGAGACAGATGGAGAAGGCAGGTGGACCAGAATGAGATGCCGCTGGAGAACAGAGAGAAGGAGAGAGAAGCAGGGAGAGGGAGAGAGAAGCAGGGAGAGGGAGAGCAGTAAGAGGAGGATGAGAGAAGGGAAAAGCAATTGCGAGGAGAGGTGGATGCAGAAGATAGAAACAAGAAGGAAGTGAAAGCAAAAGTAAGGAGGAAATGCAGAGGAAAGGAAAATAGAAAGGGGAAGTAGGTGCTCTGCATGTGTTTAGTTTGATGAGCATCGATGGCAGTACGAGAAGATGCATTCATGCGGTGCTATGTAGTCTTCTCTCTTTCTCTCCTCCCTCCCTCTCTACCCACCCCTTTCTCGCTGTGGCTTTGAAAGTGTAATTACATGCAGCTCCCTGGCCTTGCTTGCTGCTGCTCTCACCCACCTGCGCACACGCACATGCGCGCACACACACACACACACACACACACACACACACACACACACACACACACACACACACACACACACACACACACACTGCCCCCATCCTCAGCCACACAGCTCACCACTAACACCAATCTCACTAATATACATTCCTGTCATACCTATCTCACATACGC
Source organism: Oncorhynchus tshawytscha (assembly GCF_018296145.1). Lineage (NCBI taxonomy): Eukaryota > Metazoa > Chordata > Actinopteri > Salmoniformes > Salmonidae > Oncorhynchus > Oncorhynchus tshawytscha. The sequence continues at coordinate 59,090,565 of NC_056429.1, forward strand.
ACACACACATTGCACACGCTCGCACAAACACACACCTGCATGCATATCGCACATTCACTTGTAGTGGAGGGAGAGGCTGGCTTGCAGTGTGAGGCAAGGTGAAGACTGTGTCATTTCCCTGAGTTTGCATGCAGTGGTGGGTTTCGCTCCTCATCACCAGTCGCACCATGCAAATGGCCCACACCAGTGGGCATCAGTTAACTGGCTGGTTCCATTTGCCTACACCCTAACTCTCTTCCATGAAGTGCTTCTGTGACACCATGTAACACACTGACACTGGAGACACCCTCAGTGCTCTTCAAAACAACGTGGCTGAAATGTTGGGCAGAATTGAACCACTCAAATCAATTTTCTTCCTCTGGACAGCCAACGAGATTTTGTCAGCGGTCAAATGTGCAGCAAAGAGACTTCACCTGTTGCTAGGCAACCGGCCGAGCATGAATAACCGCTATCATGTTAGCCAGCTCACCAACTAGACAAAACGATGTCGCCCCGGTTTCGTCCTGTCAGGTAGGTTACCATACAGACACACTTTTATTTAGCCTACTATAGTAAGTAGGAGCCACTCACCTATGTTGGGGTGTTTGAGCAGGCGACAGATGCGGGCCTCTCGTTCCAGTTTTTGATGATCTGAGGGGGAGAGGAAAGGGAAACGTGTCAGAACATAAACACAATCACACACCTTTCTGTTGTTAAGTCGATATTCTGCAGGATTGGTCTTAAATAAAAGTAATAAAGGTGGCCTCCCGAGTGGCGCAGCGGTCTAAGGCACTGCATTGCAGTGATTGAGGCTTCACTACAGACCCGGGTTTGATCCCAGGCTGTGTCAGAACCCCCCGGGATTCCCATAGGGCAGCGCACAATTGCCCCAGTTTCTTCTGGGTTAGGGGAGGGTTTGTGCCAGGGGGCTTTAGCGATTCCTTGTGGCGCACTCTAGCGATTCCTTGTGGCGGGCCAGGCGCCTGCAGGCTGACTTCAGTCATCAGTTGAACGATGTTTCCTCCGACACATTGGTGCAGCTGGTTGCTGCGTTAAGCGAGCGGGTGTTAAGAAGCGTGGCTTGGTGGGTCATGTTTCGGAGGACGCATGACCCGACCTTTGCCTCTCCTGAGCCCGTTGCGGAGTTGCAGCGATGAGACAAGATCATAATAGGATATCACAAATTTGGGGAGAAATTAAATACAAAAAAATCACAAACCACCATTGGGCAATGGGACTGGGAGGCATATCCCTATACATCATGTATGTTATATACATGCATACGTGTTGCACGGTATACCAAAACTTTTGTACTTTTACGATACTAGAACATGAAAAACGGTTTGGTCATACAATGTTTGTTACTTTCTGTACTTCTGTCAAATGTCTCTCGCGTCATATATGGATCGTGAGGATCGAGTCTGTCTAGTCATTTGTCTGAATCTTCTCAAGGGGCAGTAGTAAGCTAGCCAGGCTAGTGGCTACTTGTGCTTGAGCATGCAACTGACATAGCGGGAGCCACTTTTTAGAAGCAAGTGAGAGGAGAGAGAAAATGCAGACAGCATGGCTTCTTATAACGAAAACATCATTCCTCCACGCCCGCAACTCGCTGACAAAACAGGCTCCAGAATACTTTGCTTACAGAGCAGATGATGAGGGCCAACCCATCGAAACAACTATGCAAAAGGTGTTACAAAGCACGGTAAGGGAGGTTTAGTTACAAAATAACATTAACAACGATTTTACACATGACATTTGCATTGTAACGTTATTCTACCAGCAACTAAATTCAAATTGTTTTTGAGTGGTAATGAACATATATTCAGCATTACATTTTTTTAACATTATAATATAATATGATTAATGTGAAATGCACTCATAACTTAGCTACGACAGCAATATATTTAGACTACTTCGTGTTGCAGTAGCCACTAGCCAGCCAGCAGCCCTGGGTTGAGCGTTGCCCTCTTAGGAGTTGAAATGCTCTCTGGGAAATGTAGTATGCTGTGTAAAATCAATCATATGCGGGTGTAGACTAATGCAATATAGAAGCTTTGGAAATTAGCTTCAAAGTGTTTTTTTAATGTTGTTTTGGAACTAAACTAATCATTTAATACACAGCATGTTTAAGCTGTAATGAATCATAGGTCTAATGAATGTAATCTGACCCAATATTTTGGCCATAGATGAGCAAATTAACCCTGATATGTAAAACGGTTTAGATTAATTGTACAATTATTTTGTATTCTCTGAGTCTCAGATATGGTTATGCATAAGGAAAATGTTAGATATTCTTTTGTTACTTAATAATCTGTTTTATTTTTTAAAGAAATGGATATAATATCGAATAGAGGATCTTGTTGTTATTTTAGTTGTTATACCAGCTATCAGCATATTGTTCAATGTTTCCAAAAATAAAGCACAGTACTTATTCTGTAACATTAGCTAATACGCATTCTTTTTTTTGCTGTGGTATCGTTTTAGTATCGAGTGTTGTTTTAGTATCGAGTATCGTTTCGGTATCGAGTATCGTGGGTATCGAAGTCAAAATTCTGGTATCATGACAACACTAACATCAAATCAATCGCATTTTATTTGTCAAACGTTCGTAAACAACAGGTGTGCACTGACAGCGAAATGCTTACTTATGTGCCCTTCCCAACAATGCAGAACAGAATAAACATGACAAAATACTACTACTAATAATAACAGAAGAAGAAAAAAATAGTAACACAAGGAATAAATACGCAATGATAACTTGGCCGTATACATGGGGTACCAGTACCGAGTCGATGTGCAGGGGTACGAGGTCATTGAGGTAGATACTGTATTTACATGTAGGTAGGGGTAAAGAAACTAGGCAATAGGTCGATAATAGACAGTAGCAGCAGCGTATGTGATGAGTGTGGAAGTGTGGACGTGTGTGTGTATGTGGTGTGGTGAGTGTGTGCCGGTGTGGACGTGTTATGTGTGAGTGAGTGTGAGAGTGTGTGTGTGTGTTGGAGTGTCAGTGTGAATGTGTGGGTCCAGTCCAGTGTGTGTTCATAGTGTGAAAAAGAGTTAGTGCAAAAAGAGTCAATACAGATAGTCCGGGTAGCTGTTTGGTTAACTATTTAGCAGTCTTATGGCTTGGGGGTAGACACACTACATCACCAAAAGTATGTGGACACCTGCTCGTCCAACATCTCATTCCAAAATCTCATTTCAAAATGGAGTTGGTCCCCTCTTTGCTGATATAACAGCCTCCACTCTTCTGGGAAGGCTTTGCACTAGATGTTGGAACATTGCTGCAGGGACATGCATCCAGCCAGCCACAACAGCATTAGTGATGTCGGGCACTGATGTTGGGCGATCAAGCCTGGCTCGCAGTCAGCGTTCAAATTCATCCCAAAGGTGTTTGATGGGGTTGAGGTCAGGGCTCGGTGCAGGCCAGTCAAGTTCTTCCACACCGATCTCGACAAACCATTTCTGTATGGACTTCGCTTCATTTACTTCGTGCAAGATTTTCCTTCACTTGACCTAAGGGGCCTTGCCCGAACCATGAAAAACCACCCCAGATCATTATTTCTTCTCCACCAAACTTTACAGTTGGCACTATGCATTGGGGCAGGTAGTGTTCTCCTGGCTTCCTCCAAACAAAGATTTTTCTGTCAGACAGCCAGATGGTGAAGCGTGATTATTCACTCTAGAGAACGGATTTACACTGCTCCAGAGTCCAATGTGGGAAGCTTTACACCAGTCCAGCCGACGCTTGGCATTGTTCATGGTCAGCTTAGGCTTGTGTGCGGATGCTCGGCCATGGAAACCCATTTCATGCCGCTCCCGACTAACAGTTCTTGTGCTAACGTTGCATCCAGAGGCAGTTTGAAACTCAGTAGTGAGTGTTGCAACCGAGGACAGACAATTTTTACACGGTTCAGCAATCGGTGGTCCCGTTCTGTGAGCTTGTGTGGCCTTCCACTTAGCGGCTGAGCCGTTGTTGCTCCTAGACGTTTCCACTTCACAATAACAGCACTTGGAGTTGACCGGGGCAGCTCTAGCAGAGCAGAAATTTTATGAACTGACTTGTTGGAAAGGTGGCATCCTATGACGGTGCCACGTTGAAAGTCACTGAGCACTTCAGTAAAGCCATTCTACTGCCAATCTATAGAGATTGCATGGCTGTGTGCTCAATGTTATATACCGATCAGTAACGTGTGTGGCTAACATCGCTGAATCCACACATTTTAAGGGGTGTTCACATACTTTTGTATATATAGTGTATATACATGCATACATCAATAAGATACATATACATAAATATACAATCATTCAGGCAGTAAAGCCTCATCTGTCAATATCAACATGTGTTCCCTATTCTAAAGTGTGACCATGTTTTTTCCTTGCTGAAAATGTTTCCTGAAATTACCTAATTGAACAGAAAGGGGCACACCTCCCTGCTCTATGCCATCTGTCTACTAGAACACATAACAATGCACGATCAATCAATTAAATGTATTTCTTTAGTTATAAAACCCCTTTTACATCAGCAGATGTCACAAAGTGCTTATACAGAAACCCAGCCTAAAACCCCAAAGAGCAAGCAATGCAGATGTAGAAGCACACAGCAGCACAAGCCTATTGCACTTAGTTAAATTAGTCTCCTGGGCTCAGACTCTAATACAATCAATGTCCAGTTAATGACTCTAATAGTAAGGGGCGTCACTGTGTGTGTGTGTGTCTGTGTCTACGTCTCATGCAAATGCTTGTGTGTGTGTGTTCATATCCAATCGTACGTGGGTGGGCAGTACTTAAATCTACTGCTCAATTGTAGCCCTACATGGACAGATTGGATAGACAGATAGGATGGATAGAATGGCAGATAAAGAGATGGTACAGTGGGATGAGGAGAGAGATTGTGGGCCAAGTTCAGCCAGACCTTGGCACCAGCTGTTAGGCTCCCGGGGACAGATGTGTGTGTTATGTGTGTGTTACTACGCCGGGGCAGAACGAAGTAGGCCTCTAGCCTCCCTAATCCCCCTCTCACGCTCCTGTCCCCGTCCAGGATTTGGGATTTGGGAAGCAGAGCCTCCCAGTCATCCCAACAGGCTGCAAGGTGCTGGAATCACCTGTCTGACTTGTACATGGCTGGCCCACAGAAAGAATGTGACCTCATCAATAGAATACGTGACATATAATTTTCAGTCGCTTCTCTCAATAGCTCATTAGTATAAAAATGCAATGTCGTCAAAAATATTGACATGGTCTGTTTTTGGATTAAAACAGAATTCACTACAACATGTTTTCTATGCAACCCAATTCATTTGAATGTTGAAATCTTGGTGTAAGTACACTTTTAAAGCCTCAGATTTAAAGCCTCAAAACAAGTCATTTGCTGGCTAACAGACAAGCTAGCTAACTATATGTTTAGCTTGCAAGCACAACCACATTCATTTTAAAACACATTAACCTTTTCAAGCGTGATTTCCAAATATTTTTACAGCTCGTTTTGTTCATGCGCGTGATGTCAGAATGCACTCGCTGTTCCAAAATGTGATTGTGTACGCAACAGGACAGTTAACCAACGCTGCCCTCATACCAAGGCAAGCTGCCTGCTAAATAGGGCTGACCCCAATGGCACGATCGTTTGAAGCATACTCGGACCAACGTGCAGCGTGATCTGGGTTCCACATCTTTATTTAGTGAAACGCACAAAACAATAAGGCAAGAACGAAACGTGACGTAAATGGCGTGCTAACATGCAACTACACAAACATTATCCCACAAAACACAGGTGGAAAAATGCTACTTAAATGTGATCCCCAATTAGAGACAACGATAGCCAGCTGCCTCTAATTGGGAATCATACCAAACACCAACATAGAAAACAAAACTAGAACCCTACATAGAAATTATAAACTAGACTAACCCCTCAGTCACACCCTGAGCTACTCCACCATAGAAAATAAGGACTCTCTTTGGTCAGGACGTGACACCCAATTAGTTGGCTAGTCGATTGTTGGTCGATAGGCTGTTGGTCGACCAAGATTTTCTTAGTCGAGCAGTAACAAATATATATCATTTGTACCCATCTCAGTGAACTAATCCATTGCAGAGGCCTAGACTAAAAGACAATTTATGCTTGATCCAAAAATGTGGTTGGAGGGTGAGACGCAATTGCGCAGCCTCCAGAGACATGCAGAGGCCAATTCGAGCTCCGTACCGCATCGCCATGAGCCTCCCATTGAAATTATTGGTTCATGGTAGGTGGGGGCGGTACATCCTGTATACACATAAACTCACTTCCTTGACAACTTCCTTCAAAACAGCTACGGCCTAGGCCGTATCACCATAATGCTGCATAATGACACATTGCTTGCAAAGCGTAATTAAGGCGGAACAATATGGTTGTGGACAGAATTACAGAATCTCCACATGAGACCTGGATGGAGTCTGAGGACAAAGTGAGGGAAAAGATCTCTGAGAAATTGAAGATGGACCACAGAAAGATTGAGGTGGAGCGCACCCACAGGAATGGAATACCCACAACCGGCCCAGGTAACAGGCCCAGGCGGATAGTGGTCAAGTTCCTGAGGTTCAAGGACAAGGTAGCTGTTCTGGAAAGAACCAAGAACTTGAGCGGTTGGTATATCTTCCTCAACGAGGACTATCCTGATAAGCTACCCAGAAAAGGGCTGAAAATATCCCATATTAATATATGTAGCCTTAGAAATAAGGTTTATGAAATTAATAAATTGCTGACATCAGATAACATTCCTATATTAGCCATTTCTAAGACTCAATTAGATAATTAATTTGATGATACAGCAGTAGCAATTCAAGGATAACAGAAATGCTTATGGGGGAGGTGTTGCTGTATATATTCAGAGCCATATATATTCCTTTAATGCTTAGAGAAAATCTTATGTCAAGTGTTATTGAAATGTTGTGGTTGCAGGTTCACTAGGCACATCTAAAGACTTTCCTTTTGGGATGTTGCTACAGGCCACCAAGTGCTAACAGTCAGTATCTAAATAATACGTGTGAAATGCTTGATAGTGTATGTGATGTAAACAGAGAGGTCTACTTTCTTGGGAACGTGATAATTGACTGGTTTTCATCAAGCTGTCCACTCAAGAGGAAGCTTCTCACTGTAACCAATACCTGATTCAGGTTATTAGTCAACCTACCAGGGTGTTTACAAACACTACAGGAACAAGATCATCCACATGTATCGATCACATTGTTACTAATACTGTAGAACATTGTTCTAAAGCTACATCCGTACCCATTGGATGCAGTGATCACAATATAGTGGCTATATCCAGGAAAGCCAAAGTTCCAAAAAGCTGGGTCTAAACTTGTGTATAAGAGATCATACAAAATATTTTGCTGTGACTCTTATGTGGATGATGTTCATCTTTCTGGTAAGAAGAGGGGCGGGGGCGTGTGCCTTATGGCCAACGAGACATGGTGTGATGAAAGAAACATACAGGAACTCAAATCCTTCTGTTCACCTGATTTAGAATTCCTCACAATCAAATGTAGACCGCATTATCTACCAAGAGAATTCTCTTCGATTATAATCACAGCCGTATATATCCCCCCCCCCAAGCAGACACATCGATGGCTCTGAACAAACTTTATTTGACTCTTTGCAAACTGGAATTTATCCGGAGGCTGCATTCATTGTAGCTGGGGATTTTAACAAGGCTAATCTGAAAACAAGACTCCCTAAATTTTATCAGCATATCGATTGCGCAACCAGGGGTGGAAAAACCTTGGATCATTGTTACTCTAACTTCCGCGACGCATATAAGGCCCTGCCCCGCCCTCCTTTCGGAAAAGCTGACCACGACTCCATTTTGTTGATCCCTGCCTACACACAGAAACTAAAACAAGAGGCTCCCACGCTGAGGTCTGTCCAACGCTGGTCCGACCAAGCTGACTCCACACTCCAAGACTGCTTCCATCACGTGGACTGGGATATGTTTCGTATTGCATCAGATAACAATATTGACGAATACGCTGATTCGGTGTGCGAGTTCATTAGAACGTGCGTTGAAGATGTCGTTCCCATAGCAATGATTAAAACATTCCCTAACCAGAAACCGTGGATTGATGGCAGCATTCGCGTGAAACTGAAAGCGCGAACCACTGCTTTTAATCAGGGCAAGGTGACTGGTGACATGACCGAACACAAACAGTGCAGCTATTCCCTCCGCTAGGCTATCAAACAAGCTAAGCGTCAGTACAGAGACAAAGTAGAATCTCAATTCAACGGCTCAGACACAAGAGGCATGTGACAGGGTCTACAGTCAATCACGGACTACAGGAAGAAATCCAGCCCAGTCACGGACCAGGATGTCTTGCTCCCAGGCAGACTAAATAACTTTTTTGCCCGCTTTGAGGACAATACAGTGCCACTGACACGGCCTGCAACGAAAACATGCGGACTCTCCTTCACTGCAGCCGAGGTGAGTAAGACATTTAAACGTGTTAACCCTCGCAAGGCTGCAGGGCCAGACGGCATCCCCAGCCGCGCCCTCAGAGCATGCGCAGACCAGCTGGCCGGTGTGTTTACGGACATATTCAATCAATCCCTATACCAGTCTGCTGTTCCCACATGCTTCAAGAGGGCCACCATTGTTCCTGTTCCCAAGAAAGCTAAGGTAACTGAGCTAAACGACTACCGCCCCGTAGCACTCACTTCCGTCATCATGAAGTGCTTTGAGAGACTAGTCAAGGACCATATCACCTCCACCCTACCTGACACCCTAGACCCACTCCAATTTGCTTACCGCCCAAATAGGTCCACAGACGATGCAATCTCAACCACACTGCACACTGCCCTAACCCATCTGGACAAGAGGAATACCTATGTGAGAATGCTGTTCATCGACTACAGCTCGGCATTCAACACCATAGTACCCTCCAATCCAGACATATGGCAGCAGATCCACAAGGTCTGCCATGAGAGGTGACTGTATAGTTCCCCTAAGGAAAAGCACCTTTAGTAAATCTGCATTCTCTGTGAGAGCTTCCCATGTCTGGAATACACTGCCATCAGACACACATAACTGCACCACATATCACACTTTCACAAAATGCTTGAAGACATGGCTAAAGGTCAATCAGATTTGTGAACATGGTCCCTAGCTGTGTGTTGCCGCTTTCCATGTTGTCTGTTGTCTGTAGCTTGTGAGGTGTGGAAATACTTTGTTGCTTTTATGAATTTTGTCTTGCTGCTTTTTGTTCTATGTTGCTCTGTCTGTATGCTATGTCTTGCTTGTCCTATGTTGCTCTATCTGTATGCTATGTCTTGCTTGTCCTATGTTGCTATGTCTTGCTTGTTCTATGTTACTATTGTCTATATTGTAATTGTTTTTAATAACCTGCCCAGGGACTGCGGTTGAAAATTAGCCGGCCGGCTAAAACCGGCACTTTTACTGAAACGTTGATTAATGTGCACTGTCCCTGTAAAAATAAAAAATAAACTCAACTCAACTCAAGCTCGTCATCAAGCTCGAGACCCTGGGTCTCGACCCCGCCCTGTGCAACTGGGTACTGAACTTCCTGACGGGCCGCCCCCAGGTGGTGAGGGTAGGCAACAACATCTCCACCCCGCTGATCCTCAACACTGGGGCCCCACAAGGGTGCGTTCTGAGCCCTCTCCTGTACTCCCTGTTCACCCACGACTGCGTGGCCACGCACGCCTCCAACTCAGTCATCAAGTTTGCGGACGACACAACAGTGGTAGGCTTGATTACCAACAACGACGAGACGGCCTACAGGGAGGAGGTGAGGGCCCTCGGAGTGTGGTGTCAGGAAAATAACCTCACACTCAACGTCAACAAAACTAAGGAGATGATTGTGGACTTCAGGAAACAGCAGAGGGAACACCCCCCTATCCACATCAATGGAACAGTAGTGGAGAGGGTAGCAAGTTTTAAGTTCCTCGGCATACACATCACAGACAAACTGAATTGGTCCACTCACACAGACAGCATCGTGAAGAAGGCGCAGCAGCGCCTCTTCAACCTCAGGAGGCTGAAGAAATTCGGCTTGTCACCAAAAGCACTCACAAACTTCTACAGATGCACAATCGAGAGCATCCTGGCGGGCTGTATCACCGCCTGGTACGGCAACTGCTCCGCCCACAACCGTAAGGCTCTCCAGAGGGTAGTGAGGTCTGCAAAACGCATCACCAGGGGAAAACTACCTGCCCTCCAGGACACCTACACCACCCGATGTTACAGGAAGGCCATAAAGATCATCAAGGACATCAACCACCCGAGCCACTGCCTGTTCACCCCGCTATCATCCAGAAGGCGAGGTCAGTACAGGTGCATCAAAGCTGGGACCGAGAGACTGAAAAACAGCTTCTATCTCAAGGCCATCAGACTGTTAAACAGCCACCACTAACATTGAGTGGCTGCTGCCAACACACTGACACTGACACTGACTCAACTCCAGCCACTTTAATAATGGGAATTGATGGGAAATGATGTAAATATATCACTAGCCACTTTAAACAATGCTAACTTATATAATATTACTTACCCTACATTATTCATCTCATATGCATACGTATATACTGTACTCTATATCATCGACTGCATCCTTATGTAATACATGTATCACTAGCCACTTTAACTATGCCACTTTCTTTACATACTCATCTCATATGTATATACTGTACTCGATACCATCTACTGTATCTTGCCTATGCTGCTCTGTACCATCACTCATTCATATATCCTTATGTACGTATTCTTTATCCCCTTACACTGTGTATAAGACAGTAGTTTTGGAATTGTTAGTTAGATTACTTGTTGGTTATTACTGCATTGTCGGAACTAGAAGCACAAGCATTTCGCTACACTCGCATTAACATCTGCTAACCATGTGTATGTGACAAATAAAATTTGATTTGATTTGATTTGATGTTAAAAATATTTGTTGGTCTGATGTGATTAATAAGAAGCCTAAAGACACTATACTTGATGGATTTATGAAATCACTTCATCCAATTATTGATAAACATGCACCTTTTAGAACTGTTGAGGCTCCATGGATTGATGAGGAATTGAAAAACTGTATGGTTGAAAGAGATGGGTCAAAAGGAGTGGCAAATAAATCTGGCTGCACATCTGACTGGCTGACTTACAGAACATTTAGAAATGATGTGACTAAACTCAACAAAACTACTAAGAAACTGTATTATGAAGCCAAGATCAATCATTTAAAAATGTATTTTTTAAAAACTTTGGAGTACTTTAAATGAAATGATAGGCAGAAAGACAAATTCAACTCCATCTTTCATCAAATCAGATGGTTCACAAAACCATTTGATGTTGCCAATTATTTTAATGATTACTTCATTGGAAAAGTGGGCAAACTTAGGCAGGAAATGTCAACAACGAACAGTGAGCCATCGTATTCATGTATAAAATAACAAATTATGAAAGAAAAGCATTGCAAGTTTGAATTTTGTAAAGTTAGTATGGGAGAGGTGGAAACAATGTTGATATTGATCTATAGTGACAAAGCTCCAGGCATTGACAACTTAGATGGAAAGCAACTAAGGATGCTAGCTGAACATATAGCCACTCCTATCTGTCATATCTTTAATCTGAGCTTAGAGGAAAGTCTTTGTCCTCAGGCCTGGAGGAAGGTCAAAGTATTTCCGCTACCAATGACTGGTAAAGTGGCCTTTACTGGTTCTAACAGCAGACCTATCAGCTTGCTGCCAGCTCTTAGCAAACTGTTGGAAGAAATTATGTTTGACCAAATACAATGCTATTTCTCTGTAAAACAAAATAACAACAGACTTTCAGCATGCTTATAGAAAAGGGCACTCAACATGTACTGCACTGACACAAATTACTGATGATTGGTTGAAAGAAATTGATAATAATAAGATTGTGGGTGCTGTACTGTTATTCTATTATTGACCATGTTGTTGAAAAAAAGTATGTGTTATGGCTTTTCAACTTATTCCATATTGTGGATTCAGAGCTATCTATCTAATATAACTCAAAGGGTTTTCTTGAATGGTAGCTTCTCTACAAACATGTAAAGTGTGGTGTACCGCAGGGCAGCTCACGAAGACCCTCTACTCATTTATTTTTTTACCAATGACCTGCCACTGGCATTAAACAAACCATGTGTGTCCATGAATCATGATGATTCAACCATATATGCAACAGCAACCACAGCTAATGAAGTCACAGAAACCCTTGAAAAATAATTGCAGTCTGTTTTGGAATGGGTGGCCAGTAATAAACTGGTCCTGAACATCTCTAAAACTAAGGAGACAGAACGCGTTATTTGTTACAAATAATTCCTTAAACAGTTTGACAAGACAATGTGCTAGCTAGCCGGTTAATTAACCCTTTGACATGGGTGTGATCATTCTGCAGTGGTCCCTGCAACGTACGCTCAAACAGGTTTGATTAGAACACTTATTTAGAACGTCCAGTTATGATTGACGACACAGTCAGCGTTTGCACAAACACAGTCTTTACAATGTTATGTCCTCAATGTTATTTTTGGATGCAATGTTCAGACATTCATAGAAGTAGTGATAGCATAACACAATTCTCATCCAAACCAGAAAAATGTAGGCTACATTAGTCATAACGCTAACTGAGAAAAGAGTGACCTAACACAAGCGTTCATATTTAGCGAACTCTCGGGTGACAGAAACCATCATTTGAGTTAGCTAATAGCAATGGCTATTTACAATTCATCACATCATGGTTAAGCTCACCAGTGATATAAATAATTAAGTAAAACACTTTTTTTTAAAGTAATCCGATGATGGGTATTTTGTGCACGCCGTCATGTTTGTTTTTTCGCATCAACCAAAGACTACAAGATGTTACAAGATGTGTTGGGTCTGTTTACAGTTTGCATGTTGAAGGGGGTGTGTCGTCTACCATCCTTCACTTCCATCATTCACTTCCGCAAGTTTAATTGAAAGACGAGTTGAACCATCCCTTTCACCTCGTTTTGTTATAACATATTTGGTCGGACAGACGTTTATGTGACAACCAGAATGCATTGTATGTTGTCAAAAAACAAGGCACCACACAAAGCTGCCAATTAGCTTAGCATTAGCTCATCATAATCAGTACAACCTTCAAAAAAGTATTTTACAAACATCATATCTGTCCAGTACAGTCTATGCTTCAAGAATCAGAATGCATTATTTGTCATCAGTACTTGAAAACGTGAATAAAACAGTAAATACATTATGCTTCATACATACATTCGGTGTGTTACAGTACACTCTTAGAAAAAAGGGTTTTTAGTCTGTCCTCATCGGAGAACCCTTTTTGGTTCCATGTAGAACCCTTTGGGGTTCCATTTAGAACCCTCTGGAACCTTTTACCTGGAACCAAAAAGGGTTGTTCAAAGTGTTCTGCTATGGGGACAGCCAAAGAACCCTTTTAGGTTCTAGATAGCATATTTTTTTGAAGAGTGTAGAAATGATAACACGATATACAGAAACTATAATGATAACCTAATAAGGCACATACTTTGATAGGAACACACACATGTCCAAAGTTATTATAAGTAAGGAAAACAACAAGGAAGGCAATGCGGGCGCCAGCCTGAAAATGTGCCAGGGGGAAAAAGTTTATGTTCTGTTCTGACTGGAGATGCACAAATGTCTGCGTACTTGATCTGGGTAAACACTGGGGAAGTGCTTGAGCTCTTGTTGAAGAGTGAAGTTTGTCCTTCTCAGTAATGCCTCAAATGTAAATTGTCCACAACAGTGAAATGGGCTACTTCTATGTGAATTAATGATGAGGCGGAACACACCTCAATTTGAAAATAAAAAAATGAAATCTAACTTTAGGAAATTATTTGAAATTGACAAGTTGAAACATAGCCTATAGATAATTTGCTGTAGTGAGAAAAAATCTTGGTTGCCCGAAAGTCGTCTGTTCTTTCAACCAATCGATTGGTCGAAATGTTTTAATGTGTAATTTTCCATATGTAGACACACCCTATGTGTTTTCATTAAATCAAGTATATGCATGGAGCTTCTCTGATGCTTTAAGCTTACTGTTTGATGAAACAAGACACAAATGCCACAAGAGGGAGCCAGAGATCTATTTTACCAGAAGAAGAAAAAACAACCTGACCTAACCATTCCCCTCTCCTGCTGGTTTTCACAGATTCTGCCATTACTCTCCTGAAGTTGCCATATCTACCGATCTGCAAGACAGTTATGGTTTTCATATGCACATTTTCGTGGAACACTTTAATTTAATTTATAATGTCTTCATATGTCAAAATCATTGTCATGTAGTTAATCAAAACTCTATCCAAATCTAAATTAAAATGATACAAACCTAAAAAGTAACTTATTTTGCCATTGCCAACTATGTAAAAATAGCCTACATAAAGCCAACAAACACAAACATTACAGCCTGCAGGTAGAAAATATCCTGAAAATAATAAATATCCTATAAATCATATTGGCTACACATGGCCTGTCTGCAACAAACTTGCAACATTGTATAAAATACTTTGTTCCTCAGAGTTTCCCTGGACAGTGAACTTGGAACAGACACAGCTGTAGGCTATTTGCGCAAGGGATAAGAAGCAGTGCTTGACTTGGGAAGTAGCTCACCAGAGCTGAGTACCAGCACCTCACATGTTCTACTGCTTGAGCCTACTGCCTGTTCCTCTTATAGAATATTAGCTCAAAAGTCTGGAGCGTCTGCACCTAAATATAAACAGTACCAGCAAAACGAGTACCGGAACCTATTCAAAAATCTCTGTTTACATTGGCGCGTTGTTGTGTTTTGCCTGCCTCAAAAACATCCGGTGAAAGTGCAGAGAGCCACGTCAATTTACAGAAATACTCATCATAAATGTTGATGAAAATACAACTGCATGGAATTAAAGGTATACTTCTCCTTAAAAGAGTTGCAAGCAATCTACCAGTTATGCCAAATAACAGACACGTGTCTTCTACATTGTCACTTGCGTTGCGACGTGCAGAATGCAAACGGCGCCATGCTGAAAAATGATAACAAAGTTGTAGTTATAGGGTGGGAAAAAAAAATCGACAAAGATAAATTGACCAATATTATTTTTGCGCTAGTTGGCTGTACCTGCACCAAAACTCATGTATGTATGCATGTATGCCTCACTCCGATACACACAGGCACGCACACACCCATGCTCACTAACGCAAACACACCTTTCCTGTTCAGAGAATGTCATTGAAGTGGAGTCAGCTCTCGAAACTTGAGCTCCTGGCCTCAGAAAGGCTTGTCATTCTGGGAAATCACACACAACCACACAAACGTACATTACACAGCCGAGAACATACGCATGCACGTACACACACACACACACACCTCCAGGTATTTTATTCTACAAATGGGGATGCTGTGCACACGCACGCCTTCTCTCTGTCTGACAAACACATTCCTGTAACACACACACACTCTGGACACACACAAGCTGGTTGCCTTGAAAAAATCATGGTAGACTAGCATGGAAGGTCTGTCACTGAGAGCCAGAACAAGGAGAGAACGGGAGGGAGAGGAGAGAGAGAAGGAACACAGGAGAGAGCAGAAAGCTAGAGAAAGTGAGTGAACGAGTACCGTAGAACAAGTGAAAATGCTGAGTGAGAACCAACAGGAAATAGGGGATAGGGAGGACAAAGACACACAGACTCGGTGCTGGATAGCTACTGCGTGTGCATGCTTTTGATTCGGCCCAGCACTAACAGAGGGAGAAACGCCATGTTAACAAATTAGTTCTATCATGTTGGTCCTGTATGACTCACTCATGTAGTCCCCTCTCCTTCAGCTGAGTAGGAGACCTCATAGAGAGAAAGGAAGAGAGAGAGAGCACACTGTGCACACTGCCCACAATATGATGTGGAAACTGAGCTGCACTTCCTAACCTCCTGCCAAATGTATGACCATAATAGAGATACAGTGCCTTGCGAAAGTATTTGGCCCCCTTGAACTTTGCGACCTTTTGCCACATTTCAGTCTTCAAACATAAAGATATAAAACTGTATTTTTTTGTGAAGAATCAACAACAAGTGGGACACAATAAGGAAGTGGAACGACATTTATTGGATATTTCAAACCTTTTTTAACGAATCAAAAACTGAAAAATTGGGCGTGCAAAATTATTCAGCCCCTTTACTTTCAGTGCAGCAAACTCACTCCAGAAGTTCAGTGAGGATCTCTGAATGATCCAATGTTGACCTAAATGACTAATGATGATAAATACAATCCACCTGTGTGTAATCAAGTCTCCGTATAAATGCACCTGCACTGTGATAGTCTCAGAGGTCCGTTAAAAGCGCAGAGAGCATCATGAAGAACAAGGAACACACCAGGCAGGTCCGAGATACTGTTGTGAAGAAGTTTAAAGCCGGATTTGGATACAAAAAGATTTCCCAAGCTTTAAACATCCCAAGGAGCACTGTGCAAGCGATAATATTGAAATGGAAGGAGTATCAGACCACTGCAAATCTACCAAGACCTGGCCGTCCCTCTAAACTTTCTGCTCATACAAGGAGAAGACTGATCAGAGATGCAGCCAAGAGGCCCATGATCACTCTGGATGAACTGCAGAGATCTACAGCTGAGGTGGGAGACTCTGTCCATAGGACAACAATCAGTCGTATATTGCACAAATCTGGCCTTTATGGAAGAGTGGCAAGAAGAAAGCCATTTCTTAAAGATATCCATAAAAAGTGTTGTTTAAAGTTTGCCACAAGCCACCTGGGAGACACACCAAACATGTGGAAGAAGGTGCTCTGGTCAGATGAAACCAAAATTGAACTTTTTGGCAACAATGCAAAACGTTATGTTTGGCGTAAAAGCAACACAGCTCATCACCCTGACCACACCATCCCCACTGTCAAACATGGTGGTGGCAGCATCATGGTTTGGGCCTGCTTTTCTTCAGCAGGGACAGGGAAGATGGTTAAAATTGATGGGAAGATGGATGGAGCCAAATACAGGACCATTCTGGAAGAAAACCTGATGGAGTCTGCAAAAGACCTGAGACTGATTTGTCTTCCAACAAGACAATGATCCAAAACATAAAGCAAAATCTACAATGGAATGGTTAAAAAATAAACATATCCAGGTGTTAGAATGGCCAAGTCAAAGTCCAGACCTGAATCCAATCGAGAATCTGTGGAAAGAACTGAAAACTGCTGTTCACAAATGCTCTCCATCCAACCTCACTGAGCTCGAGCTGTTTTGCAAGGAGGAATGGGAAAATTTTCAGTCTCTCGATGTGCAAAACTGATAGAGACATACCCCAAGCGACTTACAGCTGTAATCACAGCAAAAGGTGGCGCTACAAAGTATTAACTTAAGGGGGCTGAATAATTTTGCACGCCCAATTTTTCAGTTTTTGATTTGTTAAAAAAGTTTGAAATATCCAATAAATGTCGTTCCACTTCATGATTGTGTCCCACTTGTTGTTGATTCTTCACAAAAAATACAGTTTTATATCTTTATGTTTGAAGCCTGAAATGTGGCAAAAGGTTGCAAAGTTCAAGGGGGCCGAATACTTTCGCAAGGCACTGTACATATTTCCCTCAGATTACACAGACCCACAAAGAATTCGAAAACAAATACAATTTTGATAAACTCTCATATATATTGGGTGAAATACCACAGTGTGCCATCACAGCAGCAATATTTATGACCTGTTGCCACAAGAAAAGGGCAACCAGTGAAGAACACACAACATTGTAAATACAACCTATATTTATGTTGATTTATTTTCCCTTTTTTACTTTAACTATTTGCACATCATTACAACACTGTATATAGACTAATATGACATTTGAAATGTCATTATTATTTTGTAACTTTTGTAAGTGTGATGTTTGCTGTTAATTTTTTATTTCACTTTGGTTTATTATCTATTTC
Organism: Oncorhynchus tshawytscha; assembly: GCF_018296145.1. Classification (NCBI taxonomy): domain Eukaryota; kingdom Metazoa; phylum Chordata; class Actinopteri; order Salmoniformes; family Salmonidae; genus Oncorhynchus; species Oncorhynchus tshawytscha. Next base: position 59,108,465 of record NC_056429.1, read on the forward strand.
ACTTGCCTTGGCAATGTAAACATGTTTCCCATGCCAATAAAGCCCCTCAATTGAATGAGAGAGAGAGAGCGAGAGAGCGAGAGAGCGAGCGAGCGAGAGATTTAAAAGAATAGCAGCACCCCCAACAGCTTGCCCCCTGACACCCAGCCTGAGCCACTCAGATAACGCATCAAGCATGGGGACCACTGAACTACAGCCAAATCAAATCAAATCAAATTTTATTTGTCACATACACATGGTTAGCAGATGTTAATGCGAGTGTAGCGAAATGCTTGTGCTTCTAGTTCCGACAATGCAGTAATAACCAACAAGTAATCTAACTAACAATTCCAAAACTACTGTCTTATACACAGTGTAAGGGGGATAAAGAATATGTACATAAGGATATGAGTGAGTGATAGTACAGAGCAGCATAGGCAAGATACAGTAGATGGTATCGAGTACAGTATATACATATGAGATGAGTATGTAAACAAAGTGGCATAGTTAAAGTGGCTAGTGATACATGTATTACATAAGGATGCAGTCGATGATATAGAGTACAGTATATACGTATGCATATGAGATGAATAATGTAGGGTAAGTAACATTATATAAGGTAGCATTGTTTAAAGTGGCTTTAAATCAATTCCCATTATTAAAGTGGCTGGAGTTGAGTCAGTGTCAGTGTGTTGGCAGCAGCCACTCAATGTTAGTGGTGGCTGTTTAACAGTCTGATGGCCTTGAGATAGAAGCTGTTTTTCAGTCTCTCGGTCCCAGCTTTGATGCACCTGTACTGACCTCGCCTTCTGGATGATAGCGGGGTGAACAGGCAGTGGCTCGGGTGGTTGATGTCCTTGATGATCTTTATGGCCTTCCTGTAACATCGGGTGGTGTAGGTGTCCTGGAGGGCAGGTAGTTTGCCCCCGGTGATGCGTTGTGCAGACCTCACTACCCTCTGGAGAGCCTTACGGTTGAGGGCGGAGCAGTTGCCGTACCAGGCGGTGATACAGCCCGCCAGGGTGCTCTCGATTGTGCATCTGTAGAAGTTTGTGAGTGCTTTTGGTGATAAGCCGAATTTCTTCAGCCTCCTGAGGTTGAAGAGGCGCTGCTGCGCCTTCTTCACGATGCTGTCTGTGTGAGTGGACCAATTCAGTTTGTCTGTGATGTGTATGCCGAGGAACTTAAAACTTGCTACCCTCTCCACTACTGTTCCATCGATGTGGATAGGGGGGTGTTCCCTCTGCTGTTTCCTGAAGTCCACAAACATCTCCTTAGTTTTGTTGACGTTGAGTGTGAGGTTATTTTCCTGACACCACACTCCGAGGGCCCTCACCTCCTCCCTGTAGGCCGTCTCGTCGTTGTTGGTAATCAAGCCTACCACTGTTGTGTCGTCTGCAAACTTGATGATTGAGTTGGAGGCATGCGTGGCCACGCAGTCGTGGGTGAACAGGGAGTACAGGAGAGGGCTCAGAACGCACCCTTGTGGGGCCCCAGTGTTGAGGATCAGCGGGGAGGAGATGTTGTTGCCTACCCTCACCACCTGGGGGTGGCCCGTCAGGAAGTCCAGTACCCAGTTGCACAGGGCGGGGTCGAGACCCAGGGTCTCGAGCTTGATGACGAGCTTGGAGGGTACTATGGTGTTGAATGCCGAGCTGTAGTCGATGAACAGCATTCTCACATAGGTATTCCTCTTGTCCAGATGGGTTAGGGCAGTGTGCAGTGTGGTTGAGATTGCATCGTCTGTGGACCTATTTGGGCGGTAAGCAAATTGGAGTGGGTCTAGGGTGTCAGGTAGGGTGGAGGTGATATGGTGCTTGACTAGTCTCTCAAAGCACTTCATGATGACGGAAGTGAGTGCTACGGGGCGGTAGTCGTTTAGCTCAGTTACCTTAGCTTTCTTGGGAGCAGGAACAATGGTGGCCCTCTTGAAGCATGTGGGAACAGCAGACTGGTATAGGGATTGATTGAATATGTCCGTAAACACACCGGCCAGCTGGTCTGCGCATGCTCTGAGGGCGCGGCTGAGGATGCCGTCTGGGCCTGCAGCCTTGCGAGGGTTACCACGTTTAAATGTCTTACACACCTCGGCTGCAGTGAAGGAGAGACCGCATGTTTTCGTTGCAGGCCGTGTCAGTGGCACTGTTTTGTCCTCAAAGCGGGCAAAAAGTTATTTAGTCTGCCTGGGAGCAAGACATCCTGGTCCGTGACTGGGCTGGATTTCTTCCTGTAGTCCGTGATTGACTGTAGACCCTGCCACATGCCTCTTGTGTCTGAGCCGTTGAATTGAGATTCTACTTTGTCTCTGTACTGACGCTTAGCTTGTTTGATAGCCTTGCGGAGGGAATAGCTGCACTGTTTGTATTCGGTCATGTTACCAGACACCTTGCCCTGATTAAAAGCAGTGGTTCGCGCTTTCAGTTTCACGCGAATGCTGCCATCAATCCACGGTTTCTGGTGGGAATGTTTTAGGGAATGTTTTAATCGTTGCTATGGGAACGACATCTTCAACGCACGTTCTAATGAACTCGCACACCGAATCAGCGTATTCGTCAATGTTGTTATCTGACGCAATACGAAACATATCCCAGTCCACGTGATGAAAGCAGTCTTGGAGTGTGGAGTCAGCTTGGTCGGACCAGCGTTGGACAGACCTCAGCGTGGGAGCCTCTTGTTTTAGTTTCTGTCTGTAGGCAGGGATCAACAAAATGGAGTCGTGGTCAGCTTTTCCGAAAGGGGGGCGGGGCAGGGCCTTATATGCGTCGCGGAAGTTAGAGTAACAATGATCCAAGGTCTTTCCACCCCTGGTTGCGCAATCGATATGCTGATAAAATTTAGGGAGTCTTGTTTTCAGATTAGCCTTGTTAAAATCCCCAGCTACAATGAATGCAGCCTCCGGATAAATGGTTTCCAGTTTGCAAAGAGTTAAATAAAGTTTGTTCAGAGCCATCGATGTGTCTGCTTGGGGGGGATATATACGGCTGTGATTATAATCGAAGAGAATTCTCTTGGTAGATAATGCGGTCTACATTTGATTGTGAGGAATTCTAAATCAGGTGAACAGAAGGATTTGAGTTCCTGTATGTTTCTTTCATCACACCATGTCTCGTTGGCCATAAGGCATACGCCCCCGCCCCTCTTCTTACCAGAAAGATGTTTGTTTCTGTCGGCGCGATGCGTGGAGAAACCCGCTGGCTGCACCGCCTCGGATAGCGTCTCTCCAGTGAGCCATGTTTCCGTGAAGCAAAGAACGTTACAGTCTCTGATGTCCCTCTGGAATGCTACCCTTGCTCGGATTTCATCAACCTTGTTGTCAAGAGACTGGTCATTGGCAAGAAGAATGCTAGGGATTGGTGCACGGTGTGCCCGTCTCCGGAGTCTGACGAGAAGACCGCCTCGTTTCCCTTTTTCGGAGTCGTTTTTGGGTCGCTGCATGGGATCCACTCCGTTGTCCTGTTTGTAAGGCAGAACACAGGATCCGCGTCGCGAAAAACATATTCTTGGTTGTACTGATGGTGAGTTGACGCTGATCTTATATTCAGTAATTCTTCTCGACTGTATGTAATGAAACCTAAGATGACCTGGGGTACTAATGTAAGAAATAACACGTAAAAAAAACAAAAAACTGCATAGTTTCCTAGGAACGCGAAGCGAGGCGGCCATCTCTGTCGGCGCCGGAAGTAACCAATCACCATCACTCTGGGTGGGTGCACGTGTGCTTATATTTGTGTACTGTATGCACGGGTGTGTGTTGTGAGTGTGTGTGTGTGTGTGTGTGTGTGCATCCAACCAGCTGCCACTCCTCTTCCCCCCTCCCCATCTCACGTCTTCTGTCTAATCGCTTCTGGCACTGAGGCCTAATTTCCAGAAATGACCTAACGCAGCCCCTTACTGCATTAAATATGCATCTCAGATCCCTCTCTCTCTGCTCTTTCCCTCCTTTTCTCTTTCTCTCTCCTTCCCTCTTCTGCAACTCCCTCTCTATCTCTCTTCTGCTTCTCCTCCCTCCCTCCCTCCCCCCTCTCTCTCTCTACCGTTCAGCAGAGGAGCAGCATCAAAGCAGCAGCCTATCCAACTGCGTCCAACCACCTACTGTCACAATGCCATGACCATGCCATAATAGTACAATACAAGTAGGTAAACAGATAGGGAACCATACACTGTAAATGTTACCAAGGCCCATGTTGAACTCTCTTATTTATTCACTCATGTCGAGTCATCCAATGGCCTTCACTGTGATGTTCAAAATCAACAGCTCAAAGACAGAATGAAACTAGAGCTATAGGAGTGAAGCACAGGGCACACAGACTACGTTTACATTCACAAGTAGGATTAAGTCTACTGTGTGTGTGTGTGGGTGTGTGTGTGTGACAGAGGAGAGAGAAAAGAGAGAGAGAGAGTCAGACCTGGGCCCTGACAATAAATATCAGTAAGACAAAAATAATGGTGTTCACAAAAAAGATCCAGATGCCAGGACCAAGAATACAAATTCCATCTTGACACCGTTGCCCCAGAGCACACAAAAAACGATACATACCTCGGCCTAAACATCAACGCCACAGGTAACTTCCACAAAGCTGTGAACGATCTGAGAGACCAGGCAAGAAGGGCATTCTATGCCATCAAAAGGAACGTAAAATTCTTCAAACCAATTAGGATCTGGCTAAAAATACTTGAATCAGTTAGAGAACTCATTGTCCTTTATGGTTGTGAGGTCTGCTCACCAACCAAGAATTTGCAAAATGGGACAAACAACAAATTGAGACTGCATACAGAATTCTGCAAAAACAATCCTCTGTTTACAACTTAAAACCCCAAATAATGCATGCAGACCAGAATTAGGCCGATACCCACTAATTATCAAAATCCAGAAAAGAGCTGTTAAATTCTACAACCAACTAAAAGGAAGCAATTCCCAAACCTTCCATAACAAAGCCATCACCTACAGAAAGATAAACAAGGAGAAGAGTCCCCTTAGCTGGTCCTGGGGCTCTGTTCACAAACACAAACATGCCCCAGGACAACAACACAATTAGACGCAACCAAATAATGAGAAAACAAAAAGATAATTACTTGACACATTGGAAATAATTAACAAAAAAATAGAGCAAACTAGAAAGCTATTTGGCCATTAAGAGACTACACAGTGGTAGAACACCTGACCACCGTGACTTACCCAAACTTAAGGAAAGCTTTGATTATGTACAGACTCAGTGAGCAATGCTATTGAGAAAGGCTGCCGTGGGCAGACCTGGCTTTCAAGAGAAGACAGGCTATGTGCATATTGCCCACAAAATTAGGTGGAAACTGAGATGCACTTCATAACCATATTAGAGACACATATTTCCCTCAGATTCAGACCCACAAAGAATTTGAAAACAACAATCTTGATAAACTCCCATATCTATTGGGTGAAATACCACAGTGTGCCATCACAGCAGCAATATGTGTGACCTGTTGCCACAAGAAGAGGGCAACCAGTGAAGAACAAACACCACTGTAAAATACAACCCATATTTATTTTATTTTATCTTCCCTTTTGTACTTTAACTTTTTGCACATAATATGGCATTAGGGGCGGGAGGTAGCCTAGTGGTTAGAGCGTTGGGCCAGTAACCGAAAGGCTGCTAGATCAAATCCCTGAGCTGACAAGGTAAAAATCTGCCATTCTACCCCTGAACAAGGCAGTTAACCCACCCAAATTCTTATTTGTCATTGCAAATAAGAATTTGTTCTTAACTGACTTGCCTAGTAAAATATATTTTAAAAAATGTTTTTATTATTTTGGAACTTTTGTGAGTGTAATGTTTACTGTTAATTTGTATTGTTTATTTCACTTTCGTTTATTATCTACTTCACTTGCGTCGGCAATGTTAACATATGTGTGTGTCACCAAGATGGCATAGTCTTTTGTCCTCGTCTTGCCGTGTCCCGTATATATATATATATATTTACAACTTTCTTCACATACCTTTTTATATATTTTTTTATTTTCCATAAACTCAACTTCAAAACACTCTCCTGCAACCCGCCTCACCAATTTATATTTTAAAAAAGAAAGTATTATTTACCTCAAATCTGAAATCCTCCTTAGAAGCTAACCAGAAGCTAGCCAGAAGCTAACCAGAAGCTAATCAGAAGCTAGCCAGAAGCTAGTTAGCTTCTTTACTGGCTAATCATTAGTATTCAGCTAACCACGGTTTGTGGTCATCAGCTATCCTTTAGCTCAAAAATCTATCGGCAGTTTTGTACTGTGCGGCTCGGACCGGAACATACCGGACCTATTTTTCTCTCCATGTCCCCAGATTTCAACCGCAAGCTCTGGACATTTATACCTGGATCTCGCAGCTAGCTAGCTGCTATCCGTGTGACTATTGGCTTACGTCGGTCCCGGAGCAAACATCAATTATTCCGGAGCTAGCCAGCTGAAGAGTTCCATCAACCACTCCTGGGCTACAATCACCTATCCGGACCCGTTAATCGTTAGCTGTCTTATCGGCTGCTATCTGAATAGACCTATCGGACAATTTTGTTTCTTTTTTTTCTTTCTTGGGCCTCTATAACTATATCAAATTTTTTTTGCGAATTGGATTGATCCCCTCTACCACACGGAACCCCACTAATCCTACCAACGGAAACGCACGAGGTGGCTAAAAACAGACCTCCATCCTATGCTAGCTTGCTACCGATGGCCCGGCTAGCTGTCTGAATCGCCGTGACCCCAACCAACCTCACTACTCACTGGACCCTTTTGATCACTCGACTAAGCATGCCTCTCCTTAATGTCAATATGCCTTGTCCATTGCTGTTCTGGTTAGTGTTTATTGGCTTATTTCACTGTAGAGCCTCTAGTCCTGCTCACTATACCCTATCCAACCTATTAGTTCCACCACCCACACATGCGATGACATCTCCTGGTTTCAATGATGTTTCTAGAGACAATATCTCTCTCATCATCACTCAATACCTAGGTTTACCTCCACTGTATTCACATCCTACCATACCTTTGTCTGTACATTATATCATGAAGCTAATTTATCGCCCCCTCCTTTTACTCTCTTTTCCAGACGTTCTAGATGACCAATTCTCATTGCTTTTAGCCGTACCCTTATTCTACTCCTGCTCTTTTCCTCTGGTGATGTAGAGGTGAATCCAGGCCCTGCAGTGCCTAGCTCCACTCCTATTCCCCAGGCGCTCTCTTTTGATGACTTCTGTAAAAGCCTTGGTTTCATGCATGTTAACATTAGAAGCCTCCTCCCTAAGTTTGTTTTATTCACTGCTTTAGCACACTCTGCCAACCCGGATGTTCTAGCTGTGTCTGAATCCTGGCTTAGGAAGACCACCAAAAATTCTGACATTTTCATCCCGAACTACAACATTTTCAGACAAGATAGAACTACCAAAGGGGGCGGTGTTGCAATCTACTGCAAAGATAGCCTGCAGAGTTCTGTCCTACTATCCAGGTCTGTACCCAAACAATTTGAACTTCTAAAAAAATCCACCTCTCTAAAAAAAACAAGTCTCTCACCGTTGCCGCCTGCTATAGACCACCCTCTGCCCCCAGCTGTGCTCTGGACACCATATGTGAACTGATTGCCCCCCATCTATCTTCAGAGCTCGTGCTGCTAGGCGACCTAAACTGGAACATGCTTAACACCCCAACCATCCTACAATCTAAGCTTGATGCCCTCAATCTCACACAAATTATCACTGAACCTACCAGGTACCTCCCCAAAGCCGTAAACACGGGCACCCTCATAGATATCATCCTAACCAACTTGCCCTCTAAATACACCTCTGCTGTCTTCAACCAAGATCTCAGCGATCACTGCCTCATTGCCTGCATCCGTAGTGGGTCAGCGGTCAAACAACCTCCACTCATCACTGTCAAACGCTCCCTGAAACACTTCAGCGAGCAGGCCTTTCTAATCGACCTGGCCGGGGTATCCTGGAAGGATATTGATCTCATCCCGTCAGTAGAGGACGCCTGGTTATTTTTTTTAAATGCCTTCCTAACCATCTTAAATAAGCATGCCCCATTCAAGATATTTAGAACCAGGAACAGATATAGCCCTTGGTTCTCCCCAGACCTGACTGCCCTTAACCAACACAAAAACATCCTATGGCGTTCTGCATTAGCATCGAACAGCCCCTGTGATATGCAGCTTTTCAGGGAAGCTAGAAACCATTATACACAGGCAGTTAGAAAAGCCAAGGCTAGCTTTTTCAAGCAGAAATTTGCTTCCTGCAACACTAACTCAAAAAAGTTCTGGGACACTGTAAAGTCCATGGAGAATAAGAACACCTCCTCCCAGATGCCCACTGCACTGAAGATAGGAAACACTGTCACCACTGATAAATCCACTATAATTGAGAATTTCAATAAGCATTTTTCTACGGCTGGCCAGGCTTCCCACCTGGCTACCCCTACCCGGGCAACAGCACTGCATCCCCCACAACAAGTCGCCCATGCCTTCCCCATTTCTCCTTCTCCAAAATTTAGTCAGCTGATGTTCTGAAAGAGCTGCAAAATCTTGACCCCTACAAATCAGCCGGGCTAGACAATCTGGACGCTTTCTTTCTAAAAATTATCTGCCGAAATTGTTGCCACCCCTATTACCAGCCTGTTCAACCTCTCTTTCGTGTCGTCTGAGATTCCCAAAGATTGGAAAGCAGCTGTGGTCATCCCCCTCTTCAAAGGGGGGGGACACTCTTGACCCAAACTGCTACAGACCTATATCTATCCTACCCTGCCTTTCTAAGGTCTTCGAAAGCCAGGTCAACAAACAGATTACCGACCATTTCGAATCTCACCATACCCTCTCTGCTATGCAATCTGGTTTCAGAGCTGGTCATGGGTGCACCTCAGCCACGCTCAAGGTCCTAAACGATATCTTAACCGCCATCGATAAGAAACATTACTGTGCAGCCGTATTCATTGATCTGGCCAAGGCTTTCGACTCTGTCAATCACCACATCCTCATCGGCAGACTCGACAGCCTTGGTTTCTCAAATGATTGCCTCGCCTGGTTCACCAACTACTTCTCTGATAGAGTTCAGTGTGTCAAATCGGAGGGTATGTTGTCCGGACCTCTGGCAGTCTCTATGGAGGTGCCACAGGGTTCAATTCTTGGACCGACTCTCTTCTCTGTATACATCAATGATGTCACTCTTGCTGCTGGTGAGTCTCTGATCCACCTCTACGCAGACGCCACCATTCTGTATACTTCTGGTCCTTCTTTGGACACTGTGTTAACAACCCTCCAGGCAAGCTTCAATGCCATACAACTCTCGTTCCATGGCCTCCAATTGCTCTTAAATACAAGTAAAACTAAATGCATGCTCTTCAACCGATCGCTGCCTGCACCTGCCCGCCTGTCCAACATCACTACTCTGGATGGCTCTGACTTAGAATATGTGGACAACTACAAATACCTAGGTGTCTGGTTAGACTGTAAACTCTCCTTCCAGACCCACATCAAACAATTGGCTTCCTATTTCGCAACAAAGCATCCTTCACTCATGCTGCCAAACATACCCTTGTAAAACTGACCATCCTACCAATCCTCGACTTCGGCGATATAATTTACAAAATAGCCTCCAATACCCTACTCAACAAATTGGATGCAGTCTATCACAGTGCCATCTGTTTTGTCACCAAAGCCCCATATACTACCTGTACGCTCTCGTTGGCTGGCCCTCGCTTCATACTCGTCGCCAAACCCCCTGGCTCCATGTCATCTACAAGACCCTGCTAGGTAAAGTCCCCCCTTATCTCAGCTCGCTGGTCACCATAGCATCACCCAACTGTAGCACGCGCTCCAGCAGGTATATCTATCTGGTCACCCCCAAAACCAATTCTTTCTTTGGCCGCCTCTCCTTCCAGTTCTCTGCTGCCAATGACTGGAACGAACTACAAAAATCTCTGAAACTGGAAACACTTATCTCCCTCACTAGCTTTAAGCACCAGCTGTCAGAGCAGCTCACAGATTACTGCACCTGTACATAGCCCACCTATAATTTAGCCCAAACAACTACCTCTTTCCCTACTGTATTTATTTTATTTTGCTCCTTTGCAACCCATTATTATTTGATTTCTACGTTGCACATTCTTCCACTGCAAATCTACCATTCCAGTGTTTTACTTGCTATATTGTATTTACTTTGCCACCATGGCCTTTACCTCCCTTATCTCACCTCATTTGCTCACATCGTATATAGACTTGTTTCTACTGTATTATTGACTGTATGTTTGTTTTACTCCATGTGTAACTCTGTGTCGTTGTATGTGTCGAACTGCTTTGCTTTATCTTGGCCAGGTCGCAATTGTATATGAGAACTTGTTCTCAACTTGCCTACCTGGTTAAATAAAGGTGAAAAAAAATATATATATATATGTTTCCAATGTCAATAAAGCCCTTAAATTGAATTGAATTGAAAGAGAGTGTGATGAGAAGAGAAAGAGATCTACACTTTTAGTCGTCCTTACAGGAATGTTTTGATTGAGTTTACAATAACGGCTTTAAAGACTCTACATGGAGAGGCTGTGCAATTCCTTTTGCAGAATGTAAAACAAGCCCCCAGCAAGCAAACACACTGCGCATATTCAACAGTGGATTATGTGAGTGACATTCAGTGTGTAAAGCTATGACATACCAGTGGAAACCTTTACAATGGCGCACAGATGTCTTTATTACCTAACCACATTAACAGCGGACACTCTATATCCACACAGCCCCCCCCCCCCTTCCAGTACAGCCCCACCCGGCTCCCACTGCTGGGCCAGGTAACGACCAGTAGAACAGTTAATCTAGAACATAGCTGTGTTTGTGTGTGGGTGTTACTGTCCCAGACACCGTGCCAGGAACACTGCTCAGCATGCATGGGGCCAGACAGGAACATAAACCAATACACACACAGACAATACGAACTAAAACAATCTTGGTCGACCGAGAATGGTCTGTTAATCAGTCGAAATGTTAAAACATGTATTTTTCCATATATAGACACATCCTATGTTGTTGTTTTTTAACTCAACTATATGCACTGAGCTTGTCTGATGCCTTAGGCGCACTCGATTCCAAGATGGCGTAGCAGTAAGTCGTCCTGTCTCGTCGTGTCCCTGTATATATCGTCTATTTTTCGTTTTTTTACATATTTTTCTTCAAAAACATTTTGCTAAACCTAAGCTTCCAAATACTCTCCTGCAACCCGCCTCACCCAATGTAGCTATTTTTCCTAAAGTATTTATATTTACTTCGGAACCGGAACCCCTCAACTGAAGCTAGCCGGCTAACCACCAGCTATGCTAGCGGTCTTCAGCTAACCGGTCATCAGCTAAGCTAACCTTTAGCTCGGAAAGCTCTCGCCAGCTCGAACAACGCGACTCTAACCAGAGCATAACGGACCTATTTATTTTTCCATCCCGGACTCATCCCTGGATTCCCACCGCAAACGGAACATTTCAGCTGGATCTTCACAACTAGCTATCTAGCTAAACCGCAACCCCGGATGATTACTCCTGGCTAGCGCTTCCACCCACTTAGCGTGAAGCTAGCCCGGCCAGTGCACCTGTACCACCACCGTAGCATACTCCTGGGCTACAATACCCGGGCCCACGACCGGTCTATCGATGTCACCGCATGAAGAGGAATAAACAGACTCACCCCATCGCGACGTCCCCTAAAGGCCAACTCTCTAGCCCTCGCTATCTCCCTGCTTGCTAAACTCGGCCTGCTAACTGCTAGCTTGTCTAGCCCCGGTCCGCTAACTGCTACCTTGTTTAGCCCGGGCCTACGAACTGTTAGCTTGTTAGCACAGGCCTGCTAACTGCTAGCTTGTCTAGCCCGGGCCTACGAACTGTTAGCTTGTTAGCACAGGCCTGCTAACTGCTAGCTTGTCTAGCCCGGGCCTACGAACTGTTAGCTTGTTAGCACAGGCCTGCTAACCGTCTGAATCGCCGCATCCCAAACACTCACCGGACCCATATTTACTTTCTATCTCTTCTTGATTTTTAATCTGTTTATACCTTTCCGGAAACCTGCCTCACCCAATGTGATACGGAATCGCTATTATTTTTAATTTTTAGAACACACTCAAGAACCTCCAGAAGCTAACCAGCTAACTAGCTACAAGCTATTTAGTCATTGTTAACTTTTTTTCCAACCTGGATAACACTCGCCAGTCCAGCTTCCCTGCCCCATCCACCGCTGCCCCCTGGACACTGATCTCTTGGCTACATAGCTGATGCACTCTGGACTGTCCATTAATCACGGTACTCCATTCTGCTTGTTTATGTTTTATCTATCGGCCCCGTTGCCTAGTCAACGCCATTTTACCTGCTGTTGTTGTGCTAGCTGATTAGCTGTTGTCTCACCTACTGTTTAAGCTAGCTTTCCCAATTCAACACCTGTGATTACTGTATGCCTCGCTGTATGTCTCTCTCAAATGTCAATATGCCTTGTATACTGTTGCTCAGGTTAGTTATCATTGTTCTAGTTCACAATGGAGCCCCTAGTTCTACTCTTCATACCCCTGATAACTCCTTTGTCCCACCTCCCACACATGCGGTGACCTCACCCATTACAACCAGCATGTCCAGAGACACAACCTCTCTCATCATCACCCAGTGCCTGGGCTTACCCCCGCTGTACCCGCACCCCACCATACCCCTGTCTGCGCACTATGCCCTGAATATATTCTACCATGCCCAGAAACCTGCTCCTCTTATTCTCTGTCCCCAACGCTCTAGGCGACCAGTTTTGATAGCCTTTAGCCGCACCCTCATACTACTCCTTCTCTGTTCCGCGGGTGATGTGGAGGTAAACCCAGGCCCTGCATGTCCCCAGGCACCCTCATTTGTTGACTTCTGAGATCGAAAAAGCCTTGGTTTCATGCATGTCAACATCAGAAGCCTCCTCCCTAAGTTTGTTTTACTCACTGCTCTAGCACACTCTGCAAACCCTGATGTCCTTGCTGTGTCTGAATCCTGGCTCAGGAAGGCCACCAAAAATTCAGAGATTTCCATACCCAACTATAACATCTTCCGTCAAGATAGAACTGCTAAAGGGGGAGGAGTTGCAGTCTACTGCAGAGATAGCCTGCAAAGTAATGTCATACTTTCCAGGTCCATACCCAAACAGTTTGAACTACTAATTTTGAAAATTACTCTCTCCAGAAATAAGTCTCTCACTGTTGCCGCCTGCTACCGACCCCCCTCAGCTCCCAGCTGTGCCCTGGACACCATTTGTGAATTGATTGCCCCCCATCTAGCCTCAGAGTTTGTTCTGTTAGGTGACCTAAACTGGGATATGCTTAACACCCCGCCAGTCCTACAATCTAAGCTAGATGCCCTCAATCTCACACAAATCATCAAGGAACCCACCAGGTACAACCCTAACTCTGTAAACAAGGGCACCCTCATAGACGTCATCCTGACCAACTGGCCCTCCAAATACACCTCCGCTGTCTTCAACCAGGATCTCAGCGATCACTGCCTCATTGCCTGTATCCGCTACGGAGCCGCAGTCAAACGACCACCCCTCATCACTGTCAAACGCTCCCTAAAACACTTCTGTGAGCAGGCCTTTCTAATCGACCTGGCCCGGGTATCCTGGAAGGACATTGACCTCATCCCGTCAGTTGAGGATGCCTGGTCATTCTTTAAAAGTAACTTCCTTACCATTTTAGATAAGCATGCTCCGTTCAAAAAATGCAGAACTAAGAACAGATACAGTCCTTGGTTCACCCCAGACCTGACTGCCCTCGACCAGCACAAAAACATCCTGTGGCGGACTGCAATAGCATCGAATAGTCCCGGGATATGCAACTGTTCAGGGAAGTCCGGAACCAATACACGCAGTCAGTCAGGAAAGCTAAGGCCAGCTTCTTCAGGCAGAAGTTTGCATCCTGTAGCTCCAACTCCAAAAAGTTCTGGGACACTGTGAAGTCCATGGAGAACAAGAGCACCTCCTCCCAGCTGCCCACTGCACTGAGGCTAGGTAACACGGTCACCACCGATAAATCCATGATTATCGAAAACTTCAATAAGCATTTCTCAACGGCTGGCCATGCCTTCCGCCTGGCTACTCCAACCTCGGCCAACAGCTCTGCCCCCGGCAGCTCCTCGCCCAAGCCTCTCCAGGTTCTCCTTTACCCAAATCCAGATAGCAGATGTTCTGAAAGAGCTGCAAAACCTGGACCCGTACAAATCAGCTGGGCTTGACAATCTGGACCCCTATTTCTGAAACTATCCGCCGCCATTGTCGTAACCCCTATTACCAGCCTGTTCAACCTCTCTTTCATATCGTCTGAGATCCCCAAGGATTGGAAAGCTGCCGCAGTCATCCCCCTCTTCAAAGGGGGAGACACCCTGGACCCAAACTGTTACAGACCTATATCCATCCTGCCCTGCCTATCTAAGGTCTTCGAAAGCCAAGTCAACAAACAGGTCACTGACCATCTCGAATCCCACCGTACCTTCTCCGCTGTGCAATCTGGTTTCCGAGCCGGTCACGGGTGCACCTCAGCAACACTCAAGGTACTAAACGATATCATAACCGCCATCGATAAAAGACAGTACTGTGCAGCCATCTTCATTGACCTTGCCAAGGCTTTCGACTCTGTCAATCACCATATTCTTATCGGCAGACTCAGTAGCCTCGGTTTTCGGATGACTGCCTTGCCTGGTTCACCAATTACTTTGCAGACAGAGTTCAGTGTGTCAAATCGGAGGGCATGCTGTCCGGTCCTCTGGCAGTCTCTATGGGGGTGCCACAGGGTTCAATTCTCGGGCCGACTCTTTTCTCTGTATATATCAATGACGTTGCTCTTGCTGCGGGCGATTCCCTGATCTACCTCTACGCAGACGACACCATTCTATATACTTTCGGCCCGTCATTGGACACTGTGCTATCTAACCTCCAAACAAGCTTCAATGCCATACAACACTCCTTCCGTGGCCTCCAACTGCTCTTAAACGCTAGTAAAACCAAATGCATGCTTTTCAACCGATCGCTGCCTGCACCCGCATGCCCGACTAGCATCACCACCCTGGATGGTTCCGACCTTGAATATGTGGACATCTATAAGTACCTAGGTGTCTGGCTAGACTGCAAACTCTCCTTCCAGACTCATATCAAACATCTCCAATCGAAAATCAAATCAAGAGTCGGCTTTCTATTCCGCAACAAAGCCTCCTTCACTCACGCCGCCAAGCTTACCCTAGTAAAACTGACTATCCTTCCGATCCTCGACTTCGGCGTTGTCATCTACAAAATGGCTTCCAACACTCTACTCAGCAAACTGGATGCAGTCTATCACAGTGCCATCCGTTTTGTCACTAAAGCACCTTATACCACCCACCACTGCGACCTGTATGCTCTGGTCGGCTGGCCCTCGTTACATATTCGTCGCCAGACCCACTGGCTCCAGGTCATCTACAAGTCCATGCTAGGTAAAGCTCTGCCTTATCTCAGTTCACTGGTCACGATGGCAACACCCATCCGTAGCACGCGCTCCAGCAGGTGTATCTCACTGATCATCCCTAAAGCCAACACCTCATTTGGCCGCCTTTCGTTCCAGTACTCTGCTGCCTGTGACTGGAACGAATTGCAAAAATCGCTGAAGTTGGAGACTTTTATCTCCCTCACCAACTTCAAACATCAGCTATCTGAGCAGCTAACCGATCGCTGCTGCTGTACATAGTCTATTGGTAAATAGCCCACCCATTTTCACCTACCTCATCCCCATACTGTTTTTATTTATTTACTTGCTCTTTTGCACACCAATATCTCTACCTGTACATGACCATCTGATCATTTATCACTCCAGTGTTAATCTGCAAAATTGTAATTATTCGCCTACCTCCTCATGCCTTTTGCACACATTGTATATAGACTCCCCCCTTTGTTTTCTACTGTGTTATTGACTTGTTAATTGTTTATTCCATGTGTAACTCTGTGTTGTCTGCTCACACTGCTATGCTTTATCTTGGCCAGGTCGCAGTTGCAAATGAGAACTTGTTCTCAACTGGCCTACCTGGTTAAATAAAGGTGAAATAAAATAAAAATAAAAACTGTTTGATTAAATAATTAAGACACACAAATGACTGGAGTCCGACTGCAATTGATTTGATTGTGCTCAGACTTGCTGCGCTGTGTTAAATGACAGCAAGTGACTGTGTGACTAGCACCCAATGTCTCTCTCTCTCCTCATACAGGCACATTAAAAAAATAAACAAATTCAATCTTGTCTCATCGCTGCAACTCCCCAATGTGCTCGGGAGGCGAATGTCGAGCCAAGAGTCCTCCGAAACATGACACGCCAAACCGCGCTTCTTAACACCCGCCCGCTTAACCCGCAATCCAGCCGCACCAATGTGTCAGAGGAAACACCGTTCAACTGACGACCGAGGTCAGCCTGGAGGCGCCCAGCCGGCTACAAGGAGTGGCTAGAGCGGGCCAAGTGAAGCCCCCCCGGCCAAACTCTCCCCTAACCCTGGCGACACTATGGGACTCCCGATTACTGCCGGTTGTGATACAGTCCGGGATTGAACCCAGGTCTGCGATGCAGTGCCTTAGATCCCTGCACCACTCGGGAGGCCCCGAATTACAGACATTTCTAACTGAAAAGTTCCGTTACCAAAATCCCTAATTTGTTTAAGAAAAACATTCCCTATTCCCTCAAATCTTGCTCTCTTTTCCCGACACATGTACGCATCGCATGCACATGACCAATAGGGCCTTACCTATAGCATATCATAATCACATCAATAAATTGGTTATAAAAAAAACTCTGAACAAATGTGACAGCAAAATGGATGCAGAGGACGTGACAAATAAACTTGAAACAGTGGAATATTTACTGGTTACTCAGGAGGTAAAGGGGAAACCGGATGTGTGGAATAAATTTGACTAGTTGAAGAAAATACTGGAGATCAAGAAAAATAACCTTATGAGCAAGCGATGCATGCATATTTTGTGTGCCAAACAGGTGCAAACCCATAGTTTCATCAGCTATCAGGGTGGCTGGTCTCAGACGATCCCGCAGGTGAAGAAGCTGGATTTGGAGGTCCTGGGCTGGCATGGTTACACATGGTCTGCGGTTGTGAGGCCGGTTGGACGTACTGCCAAATTCTCTAAATCGACGTTGGAGGCGGCTTATGGTAGAGAAATGAACAATCAATACTCTGCAAACAGCTCTGGTGGAGATTTCTCCAGTCAGCATGTCATTTGCACACTCTCTCAAAACTTGAGAAATCTGTGGCATTGTGTCGTGGGACAAACCTGCACATTTTAGAGTGGCCTTTTACCTGTGTAATGATCATGCTGTTTAATCAGCTTCTTGATATGCCCCACCTGTCAGGTGGATAGATTATTTTGCAAAATAGAAATGCTCACTTACAGGGATGTAAACAAATTTGTGCACAACATTTTTGAGTACTAAGATTTGTGTGCGTATGGAACATTTCTGGGATCTTTTATTTCAGCTCATGAAACATGGGACCAACACTTTACATGCTGCGTTTATATTTCTGTTCAGTATAATAATAGTACTAATAAGGAGGAGATTAAGAAAAAGGAGTGTTATTATTATTATAAATATTATTCTTCTGACAATTTGGAAGAGTGCAAACAACACTGAATAAATTATAAGTAATACCAGAGAAGGTGTTCCAACAAAAAAAGTGTAAAGCCTTTATTACAGCAAAGCAAAGATTAAAAACAGCTGAATTTGTGAAACTGTTTATCTGACATATTGCTCACGGAATCAGTAGGCTAACAAACAAACACTAAACAGAAGCAGGATCTGTCTTATTTTAGAAGATATACTGTATATGGATGATGTATAAAGCCAGGCACATTTAACAGTTAGTCTACTGATTACAGACCTACTTAAGTTGTGGTTTCCTCTCTCCTCACTTGGACAATTAAGGCAAGTTTTCTCGTCTCCTAACGCTGCTGCCTCCACTGCGTTGTTCTCAACACCAATATTCTGGTTAACTTTTCTATTTTGCACATAGCAACATGGTCTAGGAAAACGCGCCAATTCAACACTGCACTGATGTTTCAGAACCGCGGACAGCGACCACTATCCCAACGTGGGAGAAAGCGCATTTGTTATAAAATAATATTATTTTTATTAGTGTTACACCATTGTTCTTACATTATATAAGCATATGCATTTTCAGTAGCACGTCTTAGTGATGGACTGTACCATCCCCACGGCCTCTACAATGGATTAGTCCACTCAGACATGCGCTAATCAGACAGGTGTCTTGTACTATAAAATGATTGTATTTTTTGCTACTGCTCAACGAAAGAAATCTCGGTTGACCAACAGCCTATGGACAAACAATCGACCAGTCGACTAATTGGGGTCAGCCCTAATACGAACGCACCCACACACTAACATCGCACACTCAAACCCTCTCAAAACAACGGTGGGTGTGGGGGTTTAGGTAAATGTGATCTTGAATGTGGAGCGAGCCCTTGTGAATTCAGTAATCGGCAAGGCAGTTAGTTTGCAATCAATGACTCGCAGCTTGATTGTGCATCATGTTCTGCTTAGTAGAGGCCGGTTGTTTGATTGCTGCTAATCAGCGGAGGAAGGGCAGTGGACAACCTCTTTCTCCTCTCAGATTCTGCAAGTTCTCATAGAGGGACATAGGTTCAACCCTTGAAGAAACCCCCCAGAACGTTCCTTCAGTGTAAAGTATAAAAGTGATGGTGAAAACAGGTCTGCAAAAAGCCTTGCCTGTGTGAGACATTCAGTCCTTCTTCTCGACATAACCTATTGAAAGCAGCTAGCAAGCTAACTCCCAAAAGACATCACATCAATTATGGAAATGTTACAGTAAGTAGACTTCTTGGTCAGTTTTATTCACAGGTGTGTCATACATGATGACAGCTCAACTTGACCAGGGGGAGTTCTAAGCACGCACTAAAGCTACCAAGGCTAAAGTACAGAGGGAGGCCAACGTAACCCCTAACAGAAAGAGGAGTTTGGTCAAGAATGGTTCCCTTCATCTTCCAGACATAAGTAAGTGACTGGAGTAGACTGAAGGGCGCTCCATCCATCTTGTTCTCTGTCTCTCTGTGTAGACCTCCTAGATGAGATGGATGGATAAATAAACAACGTGCCTCACTGTTGGCCATCTTGAAAAACCAATTGGGATAAGTGCTGCTCTCTAACACTGGACCATCCATGCCATGATGTCATAGGCTCCACTGTTTAGTGCTGTTCTCGAGAACAGGTGACAATAATTCAGAATAGTGTACTTTTCTCGTATGCTTTGTTTCATAACCATTCCTTGGTAAAATAATTAGAGTACATCTCAATTGCTCAGTGGCTTCTGCTCCTCGTCTCATTTCTTCAACAATGCAGATGAAGGGAAGGAGACAAAGCCAGGAAGCTACTTCAGACTATTTAGATGCACCCCTAGAGATACATGTATTTACACTATAATACTTTGACCTATCAAGGGCTTTGAGATCAGCTATTTTGAGGAAAATAGGTCGGTAAGAGATGGATATTTCAATGAGCGGTCATGGAGAAGAGACAACAGTGGGTGTGGGGGTTTAGGCAAACGTGGTTGGCAATCAATGAGATTCGCTGCTATCATATTCTGGCTGCAAAACAACACAATTAACCCTCTACTATGACCATCAATTCAAGTAACAAATATATTCCTATTTTTACAGTGATTACGTTCCATCAACAGAGAAAGAACATACTGTTTCAAGCCCTAAGAAGGATAGGTTATGTCGACAGTACGCTTCGACTCATCTGAGATGGAGAAAATAACATAGTGAAGAGTGGTAAGAGTGAGGGTTATCTGTGGCATATGGGGAGCTCACTGCCACCTTGTAATCCTACCCTGAGAACGAGTTGTATCTGTGATCAAAGAACTGTCGCTTCTCGCAGAGCGCGGGAACACAAACGGTGGAACGCACGTTCACTTCACACACACAGCTATCTATCCTTGCTCACAAGGAACTCACAATCCTGGCATTGCGAGCATCATGCGCTACCAACTGAGCCATACAGCACCACGTTTAAGTGGTACACCGCAGGTATGCATGGAGTCAGGGTTAGCTGGGATACTGGTTGGAGTTGTGTTTTGCACAACTATCTCTCCCCCTAGTTTGCTTCTAAATCCCCAGTTTGGTGAGCTTGCTGGACAATTATTTTGCAACAAGCCACACCGCTGAGGCAAGGAGTCCAAAAACCAAATATTTATCATAGATAGTACTTTAGCGTGGCATCTGCTCAATGTCTGTGCTCAGACATGGTCGGTCTGGCTAGGAGAGATTATGAAACAAACAGTGTCTCAGATATAGCAAGCCAAGTGGCTCCACTACTCTGAAAGATATTATCCATTGAGGCAAAAGCCGGAGCGTATCAAGGCTAGGTTTACCCTATCATATTAGCCCTGCTGCCCTGGCTGACCTCCTATCCAGACTACACCTTACTAATCTTCCTCCAACACCGTGGCTCAGACAGAGCTATTTGCTCCTTAAACATCCATAAGTAATTGCTGACTAGGAGAAAAAAGCCATTCCCTCTGAGCTCATTAGCAGGATCTGTGATCTGTGAAACAAGTGAGCTATCAAGTGCAGCTACATACCTTCATTAATACTGTGAGACTCCAGCATAGAGAAAGACACAGCAGCAGCAATACAGCAAAACAACAGTGGTGAAGTAGTGTTGTGGTTGCCTTCCTGATTCTGCTTCTCAGGCAGTAGGATTGGGTAGAAGCATGCAGAAACACATGGGAAAACGGTCATACAGTGACACGGTCAACCTCCTCCACACACAACACTGGCAGCCTAACTGGCCTTCAAATATCAGACACGACATACTGCGCTGTCCAATCACATGACAGGGTCACCTTGACAGAAGCCAACTCAACGCCCCCCCCCCCATTCATTCACACACACTCTCAGTCCCAGTTCCCGATCACCCTTAGGAGCCCTTGTCAGGGGCAGAGCAATGTCCAGAGAGTCCCAGTGGGTGCCAGGTGGGGGGGCGGCTCACGGGATGTATACAATGACTCCCAGTGGTGACAGATGAGCAAGAAGTGGTGGGAGAGATTAGCTCTGTTGATGGGAGCTTTGGGAGACTTAGGCGCGTGGCTGAGGGAGAGGTCAGTGTGGCCCAGACGGCTAAAAATACCCCGATCCATCCTAGGGCTCAGCTTGGTGGTGAGTCAGCCAGCTAGTGCTCAGGGGAGGGAACAGACACACAGGGAGATACAGAGATACAGACAGAGCAGAGAAGAAGAGAGTCAAACAGGGCAGAGCAAGGTTACTAAAAGGCACAGAGAAGAGACCCTATCGTCAGAGCTCAGATTGGGTGTTCATTAGACTGGTGGGCTAGGGAGAGTTGGGGGTGGGGAGGGGGTGGGAAGAGTGTGGGAAAGTGACATAAGCAAAGGCTGTGTACACTGCCTGATGGTGTTAACAGTCTGAGGTCCTGAGACCCTGGCAGAGCCCATTGAAAAGGGAGGGCTCTGTTGCGACAGTAGCTTCACACCCCCTACTTCCACCTCCGCAGTATGCAAACGAGCCTGAGATAACCATCACGGCTTGCTGTGCACCCCAGAGACAGGCCTGGTGCACATCCACCACCCAGAGAGGAGGAGAAAGGGAGAGAGAAGGATGGAGAGAGGGATGGATGAGAGAGGGAGAGAGAGAAGGATGGAAAGGGATATATGAGAGAGGGAGAGAGAGAAGGATGGAGAGGAATGGAGAGAAGGAGATGAAAACAACTTCTGATCTCTATGCCCTAAGATGCAGTTAAACATTTTTTAACCATTAATAATCCATTACAATTCATTATTGTTATAGTATAATTCATTACAACACCCATCCAATCCAATCCACCCCTGCTTTTGCTATGTGGGGGGGGTTGTTTGTTTGTTGATGTGTTTGTTTGCCCTCATCAGCTCTGGCTGCTCCATCCTGTGCGTTTCCGGCCCATCACACAGACAGCAGTGTCGTCCCCGGTCCCCTCTCCCAGGGTCACTGAAAACAGACCTTATGTAAGCACCATCAGGGGCCACCGCACTTAAAACACTTCTCTTTGGGATACATTTATGACAAACAGCCCTATTTTTTGTACTTTTCCTGTTGTCATGTGTTGTTCTAGATGCTGTTCTTGGATGCTCTCACGCTTAGTCATCAGATTGAAATCAAAGGAGACATTTTGAGAATCATGGAGACGAAGGCGCAGACACATACACATACTGCTCTCCCAACATCTCAGACATCCTGTCCCTTCTATTATCCTCTGGTTTAAGACCGGTTCAGCTGGAATCAGGTCCTTCCCTCCTCAATGTTCAGAGCTAATCTCTGTATCTGTATCCATCAAACACTGCTAACGCTGGGTCTGGGGTCAAGGCTTTGAGTGACTAACATTGGGATTTCAGAGCGATTACCAAAAGCCAAACATCTACTGATATCATGAGACAGGTAAGGATTGGGGGAGAGCTACAGACACGTTTGTTTTCATCTTAGTACATTCGTGGGTGGGGAAATCAGAGCATACATGTTCAAACCTGGAGGAGAGGAGGATCGTGGGTAATCCAGGGGTGGCATAATATCAGCACCCAAGGCCATCACCATAGGACAAACAAGTCACAGAAGAGAAGGAAAAGAGGAAAGGATTCTTCTACCTATCACCTGCTTACAGTATCAGGCGGCACGGAGGGCAGATTAAGCCCACTCTGGCCATAAGAGACGGCTTAGTGATTAAGACACGGCTCAGTGTTTAGGCAGGCGACCCAATTGAAATGAGGCAGGCGTCTGTGGCCTTTGTCTAAACTTGACACTGACATACGACTTCTGCTATCAGAATATGAAGCTCACATTGAAAAGACAGGCCTAGACGCGCAAAGGTTGCTTTGTGGTCTGATTGTGTTCAGATCTGTCTGACCTCAGTCTGGTGGTGAGGGATGCATCTTGTATAGATTTCTCCACAGTCTGGACGCAATCAGGCTATCAGAAAGCGCATACAGTGGCTGACATCATCAGCACTCCTCCCATAAGTCTCCAACTTTTATTTTGGGACCGAGGCACCTTTTCATTACAACGTTGGAGGATATACGTAAACATGTGTTTTCTGGTCTCATAAATGCTAGCCAGCTAGCTAACATTTTTCGCTAGAGTTCTGCTAACTTGTTTGCAATTCCTTTAGTGTTGGTTGCTAGTTAGCTGGCTACTTAGCTGCAGTAGTTAGCTACTGCCATCAGCTGTTGTTGTGTAATTAGAGCCCTGGGGAGTCAGTGTCTAAGTAGGCTACACATCGCTAGCTATGTGGAAAACATTTAATCACAGGTAAGACATTTAACTTGTTTAGTATAGCCCATTTGTAACTCCATTCAGTACATGTAGCTGACTGTATAGTCCGTTTGTTTGTGTTGGTGTTGGCTAGCTTAATGTTCCGGTCGGGAGCTAGCTAGCACTCACTCACGTGGCTGCTAGCACTGTCATGAAAAGGGGCATGAAGGAAGCAGTGACAACACTCTAGAACAGGCAATGTTGAAAAGTAATCTTTAGACATGTACTTTTCTTGAATGTAGTTTTATAATTTACTAAAGCAAGCAGACAAAACAAATGTGCGATAGAAAAATGTCAAGTTTTTGCTGTGAGCCAATGGGGTAACCTAGGTAACCACAGGTTGTTTTCCCCACAGGTGGGCGGTGCAGCGACATTCTAACACCAACTGGGAGTATCTATGGCTGCCTGGTATTGTGATGCAATCATTTCCCTGTTAATGTAAAATGTTCATTCAAATGATGTTAACTGATTTGGCTCATGTAATGGAATGTATATTTTGTAATGTCAGTTGAGTTGAATCAGCAAATCACAGCATATATTTTAGCACATATTTTACTTCCTGCTTAACTCATATGGGTAGACTCGCAATGGCCGCCATTCCTCCCATTTTGCCATCATTGACTTGAATGGGGACGCCATTTCTATTCATTATATTTCTATGTCTGCACATGCGGTAAGGAGCAGAGCAGAGGAGAAATTATTATTATTATTTAAAATAATTATTTTCGAACAGGTATTACAGTGACCGTAGTGACCCAGTTTCGATTGACACAACTGTCGGCATTTAAGCTAGCCACACTGTTTTTTCACAGGACATTTTGAACAAACACAGTCCTTACAAAGTTATGTCCTGAATGTGACAAGTTTATTTTTGGATACAATGTTCAGACATTCACAGAAGTATCGACAGCATACACAATCATTCAAACCGGAAAATGTAGGTTACATTAGTCCTAGCGCTAACTGAGGAAGATTGATGCAACACAAGCGGTCATATTTAGATAACTCTCGGCTGTCAGAAACCACAATATGAATTAGCTGATAGCAATTACTAGTTATAATTCATCACACCGCGGGTGTGCTCCCCATTGTTCGAAATAATTGAGTAAAACACTTTCTAGAAATGGGAAGTAATCCAACGATGGGTAGTTTGTGCAAGCCAACATGTTTGTTTTTTCACGTCAACCAAAAATAAGAGGAGACAAGATGAGTTTGGTCTGTTTGCAGTATGCATGTTGAAGGGGGTGTGTGGTTTACGATCATTCACTTCCCTTCATTCACTTCTGGAAGTTTACCCTTCACCTCATTATAACATCTTTGGTCTGACAGACGTTTACATGACACCTAGAAGGCATTGTATAATGTCAACTAACATGGTGCCACACATAGCTGGTAAATAGCTTAGCATTAGCTCATTATAATTAGTACAACCTTCAAAAAAGTATTTTACACACATCATAGGTGTCTTTTACAATCTATGTAATAATCTGAATGCATTATTTGTCACCAGTGATTGAAAACATGGGAATAAACTGTAAATACATTATGCTCCATACACACATACATAATGTTTGCTACAGTAGAAACGACAACACGATATACAGAAATTAAGGCACTTACTTTGATAGGAACACACACATGTCCAATGGAATTATTTGTAAGGAAAACAACAAGGAAGGCAATGTGAGCGCCAGTTCGCATTGCCAATTCGTGCAAGACTGCTCAAATGTCTGCATACTTGATCTGCGGAAACATTGGTGAAGTGCTTGGGCTCTCCTCAAAGAGAGAACTTTGGCTCAGTAAAGCCTCAAACATAAATTGTCCGCAACGCTGAAATGGGCTACTTTTATGTGAATTAATGAGTAGGCGGAAGTTGAACACACCTCAATTCAAACTGTTGTTAGAAAATACAACTTGTTAGAAAATAATTGGAACTTGACTATTTGAAACATATCCTATAGATAATTAGCAGGCAGCGCGTGTTAACTATGATGTTGTGTAACATTCACATTTTGGAACAGTGAGTGCCTTCACGTGCATAAAACAACTCCCGCTGGGGCGATCACTAGAGATATTTGGAACTTAAGTGTGAAAAGGCTAAAAAGCCAAACATAACACAATATCTGCCAATTCATTTACAGCAATATTGCCCCTGTCTGTCTGTTTAGTACGCGCATTTGACTATCACCCCGTATGTAGCTACTGTAGTTAGCGATGCTAATGATAACCGTCTTGTGGGTAAACAGAAAGACTTTCCCCAAAAAACCTTAATGGAATGTTAACTGCAAAGTAGGCTTACCTAACAAAAAGATATCATGATTATTTCTGCCATGACAGCAGAAACATCGCAAGACAAACTTATTTCTATCTTGCTTAATGCGCATTTAAAGGTGAATTACACTCAAAAATTGATTCTTTTTTTTTACCTCAAAATTGTTCTTCTGGTGTGTTTTAAGCATCGCCGTGGACTCAACATCAATTGTTGTTGTTTCTCTATGAATAATTGTAATATTGAGAGTAAAAAAACTGAAAGAAAAAAAAGGAACCACAGGGAAAATAAAACAGAGAACAAAATTCTGGAAAATACAAAATATGATTTTATGGGGCCCCCATAGAGTTATTTATTAACCATTATTTTAGCAGGTATATTGACAAAAAAACATCTATTGTCCACATCCCCACAATCTATCATGGTCCAAACACACCATGACAGTCGTGAAGAGGGCACGACAAAATCTCAGGAGACTGAAAAGATTTGGCATGGGTCCTCAGATCCTCAAAAAGTTCTACAGCTGCACCACCGGTTGCATCACCGCCTGGTTTGTCAACACCAAGGAACTTGAAACTCTCGACCCATTCCACTACAGCCCCGTTGATGTTAATGGGGGCCTGGTTAGCCCGCCTTTGCCTGTAGTCCACGATCAGCTCCTTTGTCTTGCTCACATTGAGGGAGAGGTTGGTGTCCTGGCACCACACTGCCAGTTTTCTGACCTCCTCCCTATAGGCTGTCTCATCGTTGTCGGTGATCAGGCCTACCACTTGTGTCATCAGCAAACTTAATGATGATGAATAAGTACACACTGCTGAGGGGCCCCAGTGTTGAGGATCAGCGTGGCAGACGTGTTGTTACCTACCCTTACCACCTGGGGCGGCCCATCAGGAAGTCTAGAATCCAGTTGCAGAGGGAGGTGTTTAGTCCCAGGGTCCTTTGCTTAGTGATGAGCTTTGTGGGCACTATGGTGTTGAACTCTGAGCTGGTGTCAATGAACAGCATTTTCATATAGGTTTTCCTTTTGTCCAGGTGGGAAAGGGCAGTGTGGAGTGCGATTGATATTGCGTCATCTATGGATCTGTTGGGGTGGTATGCGAATTGGAGTAGGTCTAGGATATCCGGGAGGATGCTGTTGATGTGAGCCATGACCAGCCTTTCAAAGCACTTCATGCCTACTGATGAAAGTGACTAAGGGGTGATAATCATTTAGGCAGGTTACCTTCACTTCCTTGGGCACAGGGACTATGGTGGTCTGCTTGAAACATGTAGGTATTACAGACTCAGTCAGGGAGAGGTTGAAAATGTCAGTGAAGTCACTTGCCAGTTATCACACAGAGCGTTATCACACAGTCATCCAGAACACCTATTTCACACTATGTTGAGGTAAAATTCGGAGTATAATGCTTGTATGGATGTCAACCCCAACACATGTTCATGTCATCATCACCAATCAACTGCATTACAGCTAAAAAAATGACTCCCACCACTTATTTCTTTATGCTAGCAATGCTAAACAGCTTATACAAACAGGAGTTAGCGTTTAGCACTTCTTCAAAACCTGAAAAGGGACAACTTATACTGTAAATGTTGTGCAGCATAAATAGCCAAATATATCCAAATCGGATTTAAGTAACCACATTGTGGGCCTGTTACAATACAAACAGTGCCTTCGGAAAGTATGCAGACCCCTTTATTTTTTCCACATTTTGTTAGGTTACTTATTCTAAAATGGATTAACTAAATAAAAATCCTTGGCAATCTACACACAATAGCCTATAATGACAAAACAGTTTTATTGAATTTTTTACAAATGTATTAAAGATTAAAAACAGAAATACCTTATTTACATAAGTATTCAGACCTTTTGCTATGAGACTCAACATTGAGCTCAGGTGCATCCTGTTTCTATTGATCATCCTTGAGATGTTTCCACACCTGTGGTAAATTTAATTGATTGGACATGATTTGGAAAGGCACACACCTGTCTATATAAGGTCCCACAGTTGACAGTGCATGTCACAAAACCAAGCCATGAGGTTGAAGGAATTGTCCGTAGATCTCTGAGACAGGATTGTCTCGAGGCACAGATCTGGGAAAGGGTACCAAAACATTTCTGCAGCAATGAAGAACCCCAAGAACACAGTGGCCTCCATCATTATTAAATGGAAGAAGTTCGAAACCACCAAGACTCTTCCTAGAGCTGGCCGCCCGGCCAAACTGAGCAATCGGGGAGAAGGGTCTTGGTCAGGGAGGTGACCAAGAATCCAATGGTCAATATGACAGAGCTCCAGAGTTCCTCTGTGGAGATTGGAGAACCTTCCAGAAGGACAACCATCTCTGCAGCACTTCACCAATCAGGTCTTTATGGTAGAATGGCTAGACGGAAGACAGAAGACAGTGCAGTTCACATAGACCCATCTTTGATATTGTGGTTTAATGAATACATGCAGGTCATGCTTGGAGTTTTCCAAAAGACACCTAAAGACTCTCAGACCATGAGAAACAAGATTATCTGGTCTGATGAAACCAAGATTGAACTATTTGGCCTGAATGCCAAGTGTCACATCTGGAGGAAACCTGGCACCATCTCTACGGTGAAGCATGGTGGTGGCAGCATCATGCTGTGGGGATGTTTTTCAGCTGCAGGGACTTGGAGACTAGTCAGGATCGAGGCAAAGCTTAACAGAGCAAAGTACAGAGAGATCTTTGATGAAAACCTGCTCCGGAGTGCTCGGACTTCAGACTGGGGCGAAGGTTCACCTTCCAACAGGACAACGACCCTAAGCACACAGCCAAGACAACGCATGAGTGGCTTCTTGACAAGTCTCTGAATGTCCTTGAGTGGCCCAGCCAGAGCCCGGATTTGAACCCAATCGACATCTCTGGAGATACTGAAAATAGCTGTGCAGCAACGCTACCCGTTCAACCTGACTGTATTTGAGAGGATCTGCAGAGAAAAATGGGAGAAACTCCCCAAATACAGGTGTGCCAAGCTTGTAGCATATCATACCCAAGAAGACTCAAGGCTGTAATCACTGCCAAATGTGCTTCAACAAAGTACTGAGTAAAGAGTCTGAATACTTGTGTAAATGTGATATTTCAGTTTTAAGTTTTTTTATAAATTTGCAAAAATTAAATAAAATATGTTTTTGCTTTGTCATTATGGGGCATTGTGTGTAGATTGATGAGGGGGAAAAACTATTCAATCCATTTTAAAATAAGGCTGTAACATAACAAAATGTGGAAAAAGTCAAGGGGTCTGAATACTTTCCAAATGCACTGTAAATCATGACGGATTTGCGGACTATCCACTTTGTTACACCAGATGTGTTTAATGTGCGCCAATCTGGTCAATGAAACATTCTGCGTTCCATTGACTCCTTTACTGCATATTTTGCACTCCCTATGAGTGTAACAGTAAAATTGCCACATTTACAGGTTCAAAGCCTGACATATTAATTATATTTCCATGTGTGCTGCTGCTGTATTGTGGTCATTCAGTCAGCTAAAATGTACAAATTACATTATGCTATAGACTTCTGATTATTCACTGTTAAGGGTTCATAAACATTTTCCATGACTTTTGCCAAATTTTCATGACTATTACAATAGGCTACATGAAAAAAGTATGAATTATTGACACTGGAAGGCTGCTGTGTCTGATCCCATGTAGACTTACCATCTCCTGCCGTTATGCCCTTGATCAAGGCACTTAACCCCCCACAAAGTAGAACTGCACTGTTAATCACATGTTGTCGACATGTGGTCAACCTTCCATCTGGAGAGCTCCTGGGCATGCAGGCTTGGCTTTTGATCCAGTCCTGAAACACTAAAGTCTGCTTATCAAGGTCCTGTTGAGCAGCTGATGTTCAGGCTACACTGTGGTTAGACCAGGGCTTGAACAAAAGCCTGCACACCCAGTATGTAGCTATCCTGGAGGATGGTTGCCACCCTTGATATAAATTATTGCAAAATTACAACTAAATACTTTTGTCTTTATAAAAATGATTCCCTCATTCAATGAACCAGGGATCAAATGGATAAGGTAGGTTACTTCAAGGCAAGGTATCTTACTAGATTATTTTTTACCACAAAGCAAATTTCAGGTCTGCTTGTATAACTTGAATGTTATGAAAATTCTGTGCAACTTCCAGTGAGAGTTTACTGTGAACATTGAGGCTGTACCCGCTTTAAGTTAGTTTTAAGTTAGTTTTAGGTCAAGTAGGCTACCGTGGCTATTTAATCATAATGTAGGCCAACCAGAGTGGCCTACCAACAAAAACAATGGAGAAAATGCATCCCATAACATTTTAACATGGAAATAGCTGTTCTATCATTCAGCCTACAGTAGCAGCCAATGTGTGGTGCTCAATATAGGCCTACATTCCATGAGACTTTTGAAGAAGAAAAAAACATGCAAGGCTTGACATTAACCTGTTTATCCACTTGTCCTTCAGAGAAAGAGGTGACTGCAAATGTTGCTGTGGTGTTTGATGCAAGAAACCACTTTACAAAATCAAATGCATCATTATTACAGAGAATCAGACAAATGATGCTACCCTCTGCCTATTGGTCGGGCGCAGCAGTCTATGGCACTGCATCTCAGTGCAAGAAGCGTCACTACAGTCCCTGGTTTGAATCCAGGCTAAATCACATCCGGCCGTGATTGGGAGTCCCAAAGGGTGGCACACAATTGGCCCAGCGTCATCCGGGTTTGGCCGAGGTAGGCCGTCATTGTAAATAAGAATTTGTTCTTAACTGACTTGCCTAGTTAAATAAAGGTTACGTTTTACAAAAAAAAAAAAAAAATGGCTACTTTGCTTATTCAAACCTGTCTCAAAATATAGCACTTCCTCTTTAAGAGAAAAAAAAAGCTCTTTACCTGACTTTCTTTCAAAGATGTCTAGAAATGCACACGTTTTGTGCCCTTGTAGGAATAAATCACTCCCCTATTGCCGACTACAAATGATCTATAACTGAGCTAAATACTCACTTACTTAGCAAAGGATATGAACACGTACACATGTGCACAGGTTGCTAGCTCTCGCTTTGATCTCAAAACAAACGAATCTACCCCCTGACCAGTGGGGCTGTAAAAACAGTCCAGTTCAAAGTGAATGGCACAGATCCATATACTGCAATGGTTTATCTGCATATAGGCCTACTGCTGCTCTGATTGGTTATGGCGCACCGGCTTGTGTAGAGAACGTTCCTGAGTTGTGCCTGGCAATGCAATAGAATCCTACTCCGATGCGTTCTGCCTACATTTCTTGTGTAGTTGGTTTTGCATACTAAGTCTTGTATAGTTGACAGTGGCTAATATTGCGTTGATTCGATCAGAATTCACACAGTAAAGGGAAACGTTGACAGTGTTAACTAACGGGGAAAATTCTAGAAAGTTGAAGTTCAATCTCTATGCACAGCAAGCTATTTGTCAATTAGCGACAACGACACCAACGCTTAGTTAGCTATAGTTGACAATCGAGATAACTGCTACAAGTTATGTTTTGAATTGGTGATCTAGTTAGAATGCCTGCTGCTGGAATGTCGCACTCTCTCCTCCGGCAATGGCCCATTCGCACTAGCTCACACGCAGCACAAACAGACATGCAATGAAGGGTCATTCCGATAATGGGTGATATGTAGATTTTTAAGTGATTGATCATATTTGAAAGTATGCCTTCATGTATTACATAAACAAAAAATATGAAACTAATTCCCATGACTTTTCATGAACTTACAAACCCTTATTTGACAACTTGGAAAAGCACATCATGCGCATTCAGGTTGGCGAATGTTCTATCTGCACAATCTTGAGCAGCCTACTGTCACGCACAGATTCACAGACTAGCAGCAAATAAACTTGAAATAAAAGCAGAATCAGGAAATGAATGTCCACTCTCCATTGCTATTCAATGCAGATTCGGCCTTCATTCCACTTTGATCAACTTTTTTGGCCTTGTGTGTGAATCTGGGCCTGCAATAGGCAACTTTGTTTTAAATAGGAGCCGGTACTTTATTCCCAAAACATTTGAAGTGCCGGTAAGGCAATCCTGACAGCTCCAAGTCGAGCACTTCCTAGAGAGGAGAGTATCTTTATGGCAAAACAGACACACACACACAACTTGATCCAGCTACCGTATAAGGGGAACGGAGAGCTGCAGGTGCAGTCATCATCATAGTGTGTCATCTGTCTTCTCTTTTCTATTCACATTTGAATCATTTACACCATAGGAGACAGACAGTTCCACCACCTGCACTCCACTGGATCAGACCCTGGTCTCTCTCTCTCTCTCTACCTCCATCTCGCCTCACAGGGCCACCTGGGTCTGCTCCTCTCAACTATTCATCCATTCAGCCTCAGCTTACCAGCTGTCTGTGCACACTGAATTACAGAGACAAAGGACCCCGCACAGAGAGACAGAGACGTTGAGATGGAGTGAGCGAGGGAGAGACAGATCGAGAAGGAGACGAGAAAGGAAGGAAGGATGCAGAGGGAGAAAAGGGAGAAGGAAGACGCAGCCGACTATGATCCGAAATCCCAAAAGGCCTCTATTATACTTGTAATACGTCATTACTTGATTGATATGAGGTCTCCTATGGTGTAAATTATTCAAATATGAATAGAAAAAAAGAAGACAGATGACACACTGTGTCTTACAATGACTGCACCTGCAGTCTCTCCGTTCCCCTTATACGGTAGCTGGATCAAGTGGTGTGTGTGCGTTTGTCTGATCTATTCATCTCCCAGGAATAGCTCCAGAACCCCCCACCCGATCCCACAGGAGGAGGGGTGAGAAGAGAGATCATCCACTATATAAAGCTTACACTGCTGACTAAGATGGGTGCCCTGCTCTTCTCTCTATCCCTCCATCTGTCCCTCAGTCACCATCTCTGCCTCCCTCCCTCTATGCGCACCTTGCCACTTGCTCTCCTCCTCCACTATGGCGTTCTGTCCTCTCCCCTGACCCCTCTTTCTCTGCCTGCCAGGTCGTTTCCTCTCTCTCTAGCATACTTCATCGACCTCTCACTCCCCCCTTTCCCGTGTTCTACCTCTCTCTGTGAATCTCTCACTTACAGTTCTATTGTTTGAATTCATGAATTAAGTCAGTGGAAAATGTGCCTGGAAGGACGAACGCACGCACACACACTTGCGCACAGAAACACTCCTCTGAAAAGGTTCGAGCGGCCACCGCCCAGTCAGACAGATAAACCCCACAGTCCAGTGTGGCTGGCATGTGAGAACACACAAATCTACGAGAAACAACCTGACACACTGTTGAGCTGTAACACATGGGTGTCTGACATGTTGTTTGACAGACGTGCCATGTGTGTTTGTACAGAGAGAATATCTACACGGACAGGGTACACCACCATGGCACCATACTAATTCATATGGTTTACTACTGACAAACAGTTACTCAATACCTAGCCAAGGTTATGTCATTATTGCAATGGCATAATACAGAGGTGTAAAGAGGCCAATGTAAACAACCCTAGCCTTGCCTTGTGATGCATTGTCAACGACGCTAACCTGTTGTGTCGCATCTCTCATCTCTTCCTCTCTCTTTCTGCCCCTCTCAAGCACACACACTTGCACAAAGGCACACACGCACACTGGCGAACACACACGCACACACATTAGCATGCAACCACACACCCTGGCAACAGTGCAGTGTGCATCGGTATTGAAGACAACAGCTCATAGCAACCCTCCAGACTCCACCATCACACTGCGGCACTGGGAAAGCACTCTTCGCTCTTTCTCTCCTCTCTCGTTCCCTCCCTCCCAATCCCTTTCAAATCCTCTCTGATCCCCCTCTCCCTACTCTCTGCACCTCTACCACCTGCTGCAGACCTTTTCTTTGCTCTCCTCGCCCTAACCTGCATGAATTATGAATCACACATCCTTTCCATTCCACTCACATTTACCCTCATTCCAACACGCACACACACATGCAAACACACATATACAGTACATACAGTGCATTCAGAAACTATTCAGACCCCTTGACTTTTTCCACATTTTGTTACGTTACAGCCTTATTCTAAAATGTAATTTTTTTTCCCCCTCATCAATCTACACACAATACCCCATAAATAAAAACTGAAATATCACATTTACATAAGTATTCAGACCCTTTACTCTGTACCTTGTTGAAGCAACTTTGGCAGCGATTAGTCTCGAGTCTTCATGGGTATGACACTTCACCGTAGGGTTTGTGCCAGGTTTCCTCCAGACGTGACATTTGGCATTCAGGCCAAAGAGTTCAATCTTTGTTTCATCAGACCAGACCAGACCAGCATTCATCAATGCTGTATAAATGTTTTGGTACCCTTGCCCAGATCTGTGCCTTGACACAATCCTGTCTCAGAGCTCTACAGACAATTCCTTCTAACTCATGGCGTGGTTTTTGCTCTGACATGCACTATCAAATGTGGGACCTTATATAGACAGGTGTGTGCCTTTCCAAATCATGTCCAATTAATTGAATTGAACACGTGTGGATTCTAATCAAGTTGTAGAAACATCTCAAGGTTGATGAATACTTACAGTACCAGTCAAACGTTTGGGCACACCTACTCATTCAAGGGTTTTTCTTTATTTTTACTATTTTCTTCATTGTAGAATAATAGTGAAGACATCAAAATTATGAAATAACAGATATGGAATCATGTAGTAACCAAAAACTGGTAAACAAATCAAAATTTATTTTTGACTTTAGATTCTTCAAAGTAGCCACCCTATGCCTTGATGACAGCTTTGCACACTTTTGGCATTCTCTCTACCAGCTTCACCTGGAATACTTTTCCAACAGTCTTGAAGGAGTTCCCACATATGCTTAGCACTTGTTGGCTGTTTTTAATTCACTCTGCAGTCCAACTCAACCCAAACCATCTCAATTGGGATGAGGTTGGATGGGAGACCAGATGCTGCTGGAAGTGGTGTTGGAGGGCCAGTAGGAGGCACTCTTTCCTCTGGTCTAAAAAATATCCCAATGCCCCAGGGCAGTGATTGGGGACACTGCCTTGTGTAGGGTGTCCTGACTCTCTGAGGTCATTAAAGATCCCATGGCACTTATTGTAAGAGTAGGGGTGTTAACCCCGGTGTCCTGGCTAAATTCCCAATCTGGCCCTCAAACCCTCACGGTCACCTAATAATCCCCAGTTTACAATTGGCTCATTCATCCCCCTCCTCTCCCCTGTAATTATTCCCCACGTTGTTGCTGCAAATGAGAACGTGTTCTCAGTCAACTTACGGATAAATAAAAATAAATAAATAAAAGGTTGTGTGATTGTGGAGGCCAGGTCATCTTGTGCAGCACTCCATCACTTTTTTTGTTTTTTTTTACCCCCTTTTCTCCCCAATTTCATGGTATCCAATTGTTAGTAGTTACAGAAAGTGATGTCTCATCGCTACAACCCCCAAACGGGCTCGGGAGAGATGAAGGTCGAAAGCCATGCGTCCTCCGAAACACAACCCAACCAAGCCGCACTGCTTCTTAACACAGCGCGCATCCAACCCGGAAGCCAGCCGCACCAATGTGTCGGAGAAAACACCGTGCACCTGGCGACCTGGTTAGCGTGCACTGCGCCCGGCCCGCCACAGGAGTCGCTAGTGCGCGATGAGACAAGGATATCCCTACCGCCCAAGCCCTCCTTAACCCGGACGACACTAGGCCAATTGTGTGTCGCCCCATGCACCTCACGGTCGCGGCCGGCTGCGACAGAGCCTGGGCTCAAACCCAGAGTCTCTGGTGGCACAGCTAGCACTGCGATGCAGTGCCCTAGACCACTGTGCCACCCGGGAAGCCCCTCTCCATCACTTTCTGTCTTGGTAAAATAACCCTTACACAGCCTGAAGGTGTGTTTTGGGTCATTGTCCTGTTGAAAAACAAATGATAGTCCCACTAAACGCAAACCAGATGGGATTAGGTATCGCAGTAGAATTACAAATAAATCACTGACAGTGTGACCAGCAAAGCACCCCCACACCATCACACCTCCTCCATGCTTAATGGTAGGAACCAAATCAAATCACATTTTATAGGTCACATACACATGTTTAGCAGACCACTTCAATACACTTATTAAAAGTGTACTTTAAAATAAAATACAATTTGTAACAAAGTCTTACAGAGGGAATAACTACTGTTTGTATTCAACCATATTCCCAGTCACCTTGCCATGGTTAAATGCGGTGGTTCACACTTTCATTTTAGCGAGAATGCTGCCATCTATCCACGGTTTCTGGTTTAGGAAGGTTTTAATAGTCACAGTGGGAACAACATCCCCTATACACTTCCTGATGAACTCAGTCACCCTGTCCACACATGCGGAGATCATCCGTTTCCCTACTCTGCGTTTCACAAAGACACGGTGGTTGGAACCAAAATTCTCAAATAACTTTTGACTGGTACTGCAAGTTATTTCTGTTTTTTATTTTTAATACATTTGCAAACAGTTGTATAAACTTGTTTTCACTTTGTCATTATGGGGCACTGTATGTAGATTAATGAGGGGGAAAAAATGTAATACATTTTAGAATAAGGCTGTAAAATAACAAAATGTGGAAAAAGTCAAGGGGTCTGAATACTTTCTGATTGCACACACACACACACACACACACACACACACACACACACACACACACACACATATACACAAGCTAGATAAATACATGACAACATTATCCCTCACAGCCCTCGCTCCTTCATCCCCCACACACAACACCACCCCTCTGCCAGCACCAAAACCCACCCATGCCAGTCCTGTTGCACATCCTCGCTCCTAACCCAGCAGTCAAACTGCTGAAATATTCTCCACGTCCTCTCGGAAATCACTATACGGGTGAAAACTGGTCAGAAACAAATTAAACTTCATGTACGTACAGGTAACTACCAAAATAAAGGAAACATGAGTAAACTAGGGATACACAGTATATTGAAAGCAGGTGCTTCCACACAGTTGTGGTTCCTGAGCAATTAAAGGGTGACTGCACTTCCTGATTTGGCCTCCTTTTGAAAATTGCTCATTAAGAAACCCTATCAGCCATAACTAAAGCCAAACAAGAGTTGTCTTGGGGGTGTGGTTTGATGTGGGTGTGTTATGTTTGCATACTGTACCCTGGCAGGTACTGCTGTTTGTCACTCCTGAGTCACTGTTGTAACAACAGTCACTTCCTCAAAATAGTCAGAATTGATCAAGAAATCTGTCATTAATTTAGGCGTTTTTGCCGAGGAGGACTTTGTCACGCAATTTTACATCTAGCTAAGGTGTTTGATGCAGTATATCTGAAGTTTTTTTTGTATGCACGAAAAACTAGCCAGGGCACTGCATACAGTATATCAAGTCGGGAAAGTCTGGCTGCGAACTCAGGACTGATTTATGAGAACAATAACATGTCTACAACTTCATCAACTGCAAGCTGTCAAACTATCGTAAATAAAGCACACGCTACACGCTGTTTATCAGTGGCCAAATTCACGTGCTAGCTAGCTAAGTTATAATTCTGTGTTTGTCAATGAAGCTAGCAGGCACATTGAGAAGCCAGGCCACAATCAGCTTATCAAGTCACTGGTGAGTGGCGACGTGTGCTTCATTTTTTTGTTTACAACTTTCTCATAGGGAATCATGTTACAAAACAGGTCGTGGGGGGACACAAGATGCTTGCTAACGGGTTTTGGAATATTGACAAGTTGCAGTTGGGATACAAGTGCTCTTTGATCATCTCAATTCTCAAGTTGCCCAATGAAGTGGCAGACTTGAGTGAGTGACACTACCAAACACATCAGCAAGTGGCCAATCCATAAGGGGCTTAGGGCCAAGGGTTAGTTCAACATAACATTGGCAACATGTTCTTTTATGTAAACAAGTCTGAGGCGCTGTGTAATGGGCAGGTCTGTCTAAAAGTTATGGGAGCTATGATTGGATAGAGTGTGTGCAGCTGATCGAGTGCGATAAGCACAGCTGCTTCTCTCATGCTAGTACCACAAGGCAAGTGGGGATGATCGTAATCCATACTCAATCCTAAATCTGGACGAACTCACTTACAAAACTCAGTTTTGAACAAGAATGACTTTATGACCAAAATGATCATATTTACACAATTTTGACACTATAATTTTGACATCGGTGCCACATAAGCCATTTAAAACCAGAGAAGTTGGTTCTAAGGGACAGTTGACCTTTAACATCCCTTCATGATTAGGGTCATGTATAAAAATGCTAGCCAGGCCCAGTTGCACATTATTTTGGCTGACATAGGATGACAGTGCCCCCACCCAAGCAAAACATATACAGTGGGGCAAAAAAGTATTTAGTCAGCCACCAATTGTGCAAGTTCTCCCACTTAAAAAGATGAGAGGCCTGTAATTTTCATCATAGGTACACTTCAACTATGACAGACAAAATGAGAAAAAAAATCCAGAAAATCACATTGTAGGAATTTTAATGAATTTATTTGCAAATTATGGTGGAAAATAAGTATTTGGTCAAAAACAAAAGTTTATCTCAATACTTTGTTATATACTCTAATGCCCTTGCTGATGGAAGGAGGTTTTCACTCAAAATCTCATGATACATGGCCCCATTCATTCTTTCCTTTACACGGATCAGTCGTCCTGGTCCCTTTGCAGAAAAACAGCCCCAAAGCATGATGTTTCCACCCCCATGCTTCACAGTAGGTATGGTGTTCTTTGGATCCAACTCAGCATTCTTTGTCCTCCAAACACGACGAGTTGAGTTTTTACCAAAAGGTTATATTTTGGTTTCATCTGACCATATGACTTTCTCCCAATCTTCTTCTGGATCATCCAAATGCTCTCTAGCAAACTTCAGACGGGCCTGGACATGTACTGGCTTAAGCAGGGGGACACGTCTGGCACTGCAGGATTTGAGTAAAATTACAGGCCTCTCTCATCTTTTTAAGTGGGAGAAAATGCACAATTGGTGGCTGACTAAATACTTTTTTGCCCCACTGTATATATTCTAATATATTACAAGTATACTTAAGAATACTTCAATATACAAACAATTTGAATAATATACTTGTAACTACATCTCGTATTTGAAGTATATCTTAAGTATACTATAAATATAATTTCATCACACTTCAATACACTTATTAAAAGTGTACTTTAAATGATAGTTTTTTCAATATTTTAGTATACTATAAATATACTATCATCATTCTTCAATATACTAACTAAAAGTGTACTTTAAATTAATATTGTTTCATTCTTTAAGTATATGTTCACTATCATTAAACTTAAACACATTCATTAAATATGTACTTCAATTTCAACACATTAATTGTACTTTATTATATTCATTCAAAATACACAGAGTTGTTTTTAAATTGAAGCACAGATTTTTTTGGGGGGCAACTCTGCTTGTGAGTGATCAAGTACACTATAAGTATACAGTGCCTTGCAAAAGTATTCATACCCCTTGGATTTCTTCACATTTTATTATGTTAAAAAGTGGGATTAAAATGTATTTAATAGTCATTTGTTGTCAACAATGAACTCTAAAAAGTATTCAGTTGCTTTGTTTAGACAAGCCTGAAATTAATTCAGGAGTAAAATTTGGCTTAACAAATCACTGACTATGTTACATGTGTTAAATAATATGGGTTGACATGATTTTTGTATGACTAACCCTTCCCCTGTCCCGCATCCATACAAGGTATGTAAGGTCCCTCAGTCAAGTATTGAATTTCAAGCACAGTTTCAACTACAAAGACCAGGGAGCCTTTCGAAAGCCCCATAAAAGGGCAGTTATTGGTAAGTTAAGTTAATAATCAAGTTAATAATTATGCTGTGCATTATGTATTAAACCACCCAGACACAAAGATACAGTCGGCCTTCTGAACTGAGCAGGACAGGAATGAAACTGCTCAGGGATGTTACCATGAGGCCAATGGTGAGTTCAATGTCTATGATGGGAGAAAACTGAAGATGGATCAACAACATTGTAGTGACTCCACAATCATGATTTAAATGAAAGACTGAAAATAATAATTCAAATATACAGAATAAGAATATTCCAAAACATTAATCTTGTATGCAACAAGGCACTAAAGTAATACAGCAAAACAAAGGGGCCTAAATGCAAAGCCTTATGTTAACTGGGGAGTTTTTACGGATAAAAAGAAATGGGATGGAGCTAAGCACAGGCAAAATCCTAGAGGAAAACATGGTTCAGTCTGCTTTACAACAGACACGGGGAGAGGAATTCACCATTCAGCAGGACAATAACCAAGGCCAAATCTACTCTGGTGTAAGAATATTTTGAAGATAAATACACAACACAGACCAGAGGTCAAGAGGGAATTAACGATCAATGGAAATAGTTGTTTTTCTGTAATAGGGAATTAATGATTCATGGATCAGAGACATAGGAGGAATTTCAGTACAGGACTCATAGCTATATGGCATGTTCTCATTGGTCCAAATTGTCTATACAGTGAGCCTGAAATGGCCCCGACTGAGGACAGGGGGGAATGAACATCTACCTCTCAACATAACATTTATGATTTGTCCTCTATTAATGAACTTATTTTTCTCCACCTGATTTTCCTTGGGGTCTGTGTTATTGAAGAGTAACATCAACTGCTAACACTTGGTGCCGTGACTCAGATGAATTGGTCTTGAACAACAACAAGGAAAAACTCATCAACTGTGTGTTGATCCAGGGAAAAGAGAGAGAGATGGCTGAGCACAACCCATGGGAGTCAACTCTTGATCTCCTGATTGACTGCTAACACATTGCTGGGTGAGTCTAGACCGATATCATTTAAAATAACCAAATCAGGTTATAATTAGTGCATGCAATGAGAGATACGTATCTGTGATGTATAAGGTTCGAGTCCTTCGTTCTGTTACAGGGTTTAGTCCGTTGTTTGCTCTGTTAGGGGTTTGAGTCCTCTGTTACAGGTTTGTTCAATCTCTATCATAGGGGTTCGAGTCCTCTATTAAAGCTTTTAGTCCTTTTAGTTAAAGCCCTAGCAGTTAAACAAGTCATAATTGATTAAGGGTGGGAAACCTTCTTGTTGCATGGAAGTGAGTTGCTAGTTGAGTAGCCATTTTTACACGTGTGGGTAATGTAAGCCTTGTGAGCATTCAACAAGCTTTTGAAGTGAACACAAGTTTTCAAGTTTTATGGATAACCCGGCCCTACAGAAACGACTTGTGTTCTAGAAGATACGGTTATAGAGGTCATAGTCCTCAAAAGGGGGTATACATATATATTGGAGTTAAATAAATATATAAATTATACAACCTTTGAAGTTAATGTAATGCCATTGTTAAGTGAGAAAACCATTCTAGAAAAGGGCGGAACAGCTCCTCTGGATGTGAACATAAAAAGATTTTGAATTCACTGTCTAGTGATATGAAGAACCATTTCAAAGTAGAGAAGTGTAGGCAAGAGATAAATAAATATTCTGTCATTGTTGACAAAGATGGACTATGGAATCTGTCTGATATACAAAAAGCTTGGGGGAAAAAACAGAGAATGTCTAACTCGTTGACAAAAACACGATGGTCTTTAACTGTATTAGTTGAAATCAGAAAAAGGGAGGATAAATTATTTCTTGATAACCGTGATAGGACATTGCAGAGAGATGAAGAGAGTTTGAGGGTTCTTGGTGAAAGGCTCTGGGGCATCCACAAGACATGGATGGGTATGAAGACATGGGGCCATTTGAAGCATTATAAAAAACTATACAATCTACATCCTTATGATGGGTTACAGTTATTAGCCTTTGTTTTGAACAACCGTGAACATGGTGTACTTGAAGTAAAGGTTTATAGAGCTGTGGGGGTGGTGAAGCGCAAGATGTGGCCGATGGATGGAGAGCCATACATGTTTCCCTTAAGGGCCTGACAAATGCAACCACCAATTGGGGAGAGATAACCAAATGTGTTCAAAAACCAAAATAACAGTTTGTTGAATTTGAAGAAAGGTTTAGAGCAGAGGTGGTTAGACACAGTGGGTTACCCGACATGGAAGATGAAGATGCACTCAATTCCTCCTAAAAAAGGGGCAATCACCCATCAATAGATGCAATCCATACAGGATTATTTGTGAAAAACGTTTGTTTCCACAACTACTGACTGGTAGAGACAATCTATGGAGACATCATCGACAGGCTGTCACGACTGGACAGAGACATCAATCAAAACAAAAAAACGCTTGTTATCAGAGTTGTGCAGGTTTCCCAGTGAAACCAACAACATTATCCGTTCAGCAGAAGAGAAACCTGGTGTATGTCATTATCCATTCAGCAGAAGAGAAACCTGGTGTATGTCATTATTGCGGGATTTCTGGTCACTGTGGCAAGGAGACTGTCAGAAAAGAAAATGTGTCCTTATGAGGAATAAACAGGAGAAGGTCTGTCTAAGGGAAAATGAAAACAAGACAACAGCCCCAACGACACAATTCTGATGCAGAAATGTAAGAAGCTCTCTCCGGCTCAACAGCAGAGTTTGCTGGATGCTGTGGAGGGAAACTAATAGACTCCCTAATAGACTCCCTCGTACATATGAAATCAGATGGAATATATGTGAACATGATGGTTAACAACTTTGCAGTAGATTGTTTAGGTGATACGGGTGCTGAAGTCACTGTATTGCCCATATCTTATGCAAAACATAAATGACCTCAGTACATGGGCAAGAAAATGAGAGCAACAGGAGTGTGGGGGAAGACAGACATGAAACAGACCAAACCATTATCAATTTCTATTGGTCCAATGAAGATTGATGCAGGGGTGTGGATAGGCTCATTTGAACAACCTAATTTAGGCCTTGATGTTATTATGCAACTTGACTCTACACTGAACCTCTCTGAAGGAAAGGTGACATGGCAAATTAGACAACTGCAGGGATCTACAGTTCAGAACCATCCTATTTGCACTACAAAGAAAAATGAGTATGGAACTTAGGATATGGAACCAGTGTGCTTGACAGGTGTTGCCCC
This sequence comes from Oncorhynchus tshawytscha, assembly GCF_018296145.1. Taxonomy (NCBI): domain Eukaryota; kingdom Metazoa; phylum Chordata; class Actinopteri; order Salmoniformes; family Salmonidae; genus Oncorhynchus; species Oncorhynchus tshawytscha. Next base: position 59,151,044 of record NC_056429.1, read on the forward strand.
ACCTTGAACAAAACAATATCCCATTAGCAAGGAAGCTATTGGCGCTACTAAAGTAGTGATTAAAGATCTATGGGGCATGTGTATAGTTAAAAAGACACATTCTGCCGACATGCTGTCCATACTCTTTTGACAATGAATCGAGCTGCACATGTCACAGCTGCTCGTTGGAACAAATGGTTGACTGTGTTGGAGGCTCCTAACATGATCACACAACATGGCACACCATGTAATCCAGCTACTCTGATGCTTCCTCCAGATACCACATTACTTGAACACCAACTGTTGTGAGTTGGTTTTGGATCAGCTCTCTGATGGGTTTACTAAGAGTCATCCGTTGGAAAACCCTGAGTTTATCTTATACACAGACGGTTCAAGCATTGTGGAGGAGGGTGTGAGGAAGGCAGGCTGGGCAGTTACTACAATGGACAATGTGATAGTGACAGGCACGTTACCTGCAGGAACATCAGCACAGGTGGCGGAATTGGTGGCTGAAGGAAACAGCTAATATCAGCTAACAGCTAATATCTACACAGACTCAAGGTATGCTAACAGAGGATTCATGACATCACTGGGAGCTCCTGTGAAGAATGGACCAGAGGTGATGGCTCTACTGAATGCTCTCCAGTTACCTGGACAAGTTCAATTTTGAAAATGAATGCACAAATCGCGTGGCGAGAGAGAGACTTTCAAAGATGCATCAAGAAGGGATAGCATGGCAGGATGCATTGCCTACGGTGTTATGTAGTATACGGGCAACACATAACAAAACCCCAGGCTTGAGTCCATTTGAGGTCATCACAGGTCGACCCATGTCACTACCAGGCACGTTAGGTTTGAGAAAAGCAGACGTTCACTTTATGAGTGACACAATGCTTAACTATTGCATACAACTTTCTAATGCAGTAGGGGAAGCAGACAGACAAGTAAAAGAGGCGTGGGGAATAACTCCCGAGGGGGGACATGACGTAGTGTCAGGACAGTGGGTGATGGGAAGGAAGGCCAAAATGGGAAGGTCCTTATCAAGTGTTGCTCATAATGAGCTCAGCAGTGAAAGTCAAGGGAAAATCACGGTGGATAAATGTCATTCATTGCAAGGTTGTCCATTTTGATGACAAAGCAGAGCCTGGAGAATAAAGAACTGATTGATTAGCAATCGGGGGCCGATCTCAGGTGAAGAAGCATAGTAAGATGATCAGCTACCTTCAGAAGCTGAAGCAATATCTCAAGGACTGTACCTGAAACGATACAAGATCACCGGTGAAGTGTTCATTAGAGAAGTCCTTATCAACCAGTGGAACAGAATAATAATTCCTCACTACCAGCAGACTGTCAGAACATCATTTCTAACAGTTATTATCTATGTGGGACTGACACCAGTGTGGAAGAGCTGGTCACTTTTAAGGGACTTGGTGAATAACAATGATTTATTTTGTGAGTTTCCTCCTAATACAGGGTGTGGTAGGAATCGGCTTGGATTTCTTTTTTTGTGTATCGGAGGACACATGACTTTCAACCTTCGTCTCTCCCGAGCCAGTACGGGAGTTGTAGCGTTGAGACAAGATAGTAGCTACTAAAACAATTGGACACCACAAAATTGGGGAGAAAAAGGGGTAAAATTCAACAAACAAAAAAACACACACACAAAAAAAGAAATGCAAGGTGTTTCATGTAAATGATTTTATGCTTACTGCTAATGTATTTTATACTGTCTATTCTTTCATGTTTTATATTTTTTAAATGGTCTAGGGGGGAGTGTAAGAATATTTTGAAGATACAGTGCCTTGCGAAAGTATTCAGCCCCCTTGAACTTTGCGACCTTTTGCCACATTTCAGGCTTCAAACATAAAGATATAAAATTGTATTTTTTTGTGAAGAATCAACAACAAGTGGGACACAATCATGAAGTGGAACGACATTTATTGGATATTTCAAACTTTTTTAACAAATCAAAAACTGAAAAATTGGGCGTGCAAAATTATTCAGCCCCCTTAAGTTAATACTTTGTAGCGCCACCTTTTGCTGCGATTACAGCTGTAAGTCGCTTGGGGTATGTCTCTATCAGTTTTGCACATCGAGAGACTGACATTTTTTCCCATTCCTCCTTGCAAAACAGCTCGAGCTCAGTGAGGTTGGATGGAGAGCATTTGTGAACAGCAGTTTTCAGTTCCTTCCACAGATTCTCGATTGGATTCAGGTCTGGACTTTGACTTGGCCATTCTAACACCTGGATATGTTTATTTTTTAACCATCCCATTGTAGATTTTGCTTTATGTTTTGGATCATTGTCTTGTTGGAAGACAAATCTCTGTCCCAGTCTCAGGTCTTTTGCAGACTCCATCAGGTTTTCTTCCAGAATGGTCCTTTATGTTTTGGATCATTGTCTTGTTGGAAGACAAATCTCTGTCCCAGTCTCAGGTCTTTTGCAGACTCCATCAGGTTTTCTTCCAGAATGGTCCTGTATTTGGCTCCATCCATCTTCCCATCAATTTTAACCATCTTCCCTGTCCCTGCTGAAGTAAAGCAGGCCCAAACCATGATGCTGCCACCACCATGTTTGACAGTGGGGATGGTGTGGTCAGGGTGATGAGCTGTGTTGCTTTTACACCAAACATAACGTTTTGCATTGTTGCCAAAAAGTTCAATTTTGGTTTCATCTGACCAGAGCACCTTCTTCCACATGTTTGGTGTGTCTCCCAGGTGGCTTGTGGCAAACTTTAAACGACACTTTTTATGGATAACTTTAAGAAATGGCTTTCTTCTTGCCACTCTTCCATAAAGGCCAGATTTGTGCAATATACGACTGATTGTTGTCCTTTGGACAGAGTCTCCCACCTCAGCTGTAGATCTCTGCAGTTCATCCAGAGTGATCATGGGCCTCTTGGCTGCATCTCTGATCAGTCTTCTCCTTGTATGAGCTGAAAGTTTAGAGGGACGGCAAGGTCTTGGTAGATTTGCAGTGGTCTGATACTCCTTCCATTTGAATATTATCGCTTGCACAGTGCTCCTTGGGATGTTTAAAGCTTGGGAAATCTTTTTGTATCCAAATCCGGCTTTAAACTTCTTCACAACAGTATCTCGGACCTGCCTGGTGTGTTCCTTGTTCTTCATGATGCTCTCTGCGCTTTTAACGGACCTCTGAGACTATCACAGTGCAGGTGCATTTATACTGAGACTTGATTACACCCAGGTGGATTGTATTTATCATCATTAGTCATTTAGGTCAACATTGGATCATTCAGAGATCCTCACTGAACTTCTGGAGAGAGTTTTCTGCACTGAAAGTAAAGGGGCTGAATAATTTTGCACGCCCAATTTTTCAGTTTTTGATTTGTTAAAAAAGTTTGAAATATCCAATAAATGTCTTTCCACTTCATGATTGTGTCCCACTTGTTGTTGATTCTTCACAAAAAAATACAGTTTTATATCTTTATGTTTGAAGCCTGAAATGTGGCAAAAGGTCGCAAAGTTCAAGGGGGCCGAATACTTTCGCAAGGCACTGTAAATACACAACGCAGAGGACTAGAGGTCATGAGGGAATTAACGAACAATGGAAATAGTGTTTTTATGGAATAGGGAATTAATGATTCAGGGGTCAGAGACAATTTCAGTCCGGGACTCATAGCTACATGGCAAGTTCTCATTGGTCCAAATTGTCTATATGTTGAGCCTGAAATGGGATACTTGTTATCTGGCCAATGGCCCAATTCTATTGCCAGGAATTCTAATTGGTCACCCACAGGCTAGGGTTGGGGGGGATAAAACTACATCCTGTCTCTTTGTTCTGTGGAGAGAATCACTGAGAACAGGGGAGAATGAACATCTACATCTCAGCATGACATCTATGATTTGTCCACTTTGAATAAACCTATTTTTCTCCCCCTGATTTGCCTTGGGGTCTGTGTTATTGAAGATGAACATTAACTGCTAACACTGGAGTTTCTTACCAAGAAGATAGTAAATGTTCCTGAGTGGTCAAGTTACAGTTTTGACTTAAATCTGCTTGAGCACCAACATCTTGACAGATCTTGAAGAATTGTGAAAAGAATAAAGTACTAATCATGCACAATCTAGGTGTGTAAAGTTCTTAGAGTCTTACCCAAGAAGATTCACCACTGTAATCGCAGCCAAAGGTGTATCTAGTATGTATGGACTCAGGGAGATGAAAACTTATGCAACGACTATATTTTAGTTATTTAATTTCTATCAATCTTTTTTCTACAAATGTTTTTTTTTTTTAATCTTCCACTTTGACATTAGAGTATTTTGTGTAGATTGTTGACAAAAAAATTATAATAAAATCCCTTTTAATCCCACTTTGTAAAAACAAACAGTGAATAAATCCAAAGGGTATCAATTAGTTTGCAAGGCATTTGTAATTTGTTTAGTACTAGTAATTAGTAATTTGTTTAGTACTTTCTGAATTACTTTTCAGAAGAGTGCAGAAAAAGTTGACAATGATAACAATTGTTTATTGCACAGCTGAGGAACATGCTTCCTGAGAGTATACTTTTTCATATCTCTAGAAAATATACTTAAGTATACTTTCAAAAAAGTATATTTAACTTAAATGTCCACAAAATATATTTAAAGTATACTTTCAAAACTGCATGTGCAAAAAATGTGCATATTCCCCAGCATCCTTTTCTGCAGTTGAAGTTATGATTTATAATATGATATTGTTCCTCATATTTAGCTTATTCAAATGTTTTGATGTACATTTTCAAACTGAATAATGTTGTACCTTTAATTACACATTACACATGTTATTGACATGTTAATTTATTACCGTAATGTGAACAACTAAAGTGTGAAATCCCAATAGTGCACAATTCTGAAAAGTGTTGCTTGTAAATTGCTGTTCTAGTCACAACTGCTTTGTAAATGGCATGTTAACATTGGCTGAGATAATTCCTTGGTCAATCAAGGTGACCTTTACATGGCTAATTACAATAGCTAATGTGGTTAATGAGAAGAAGTATGTTTGTGAAGGTATACTTGAATCACTCTATAAATAATTTTTTTGTAAAGAAAATACAGGAATTGTAATTCTAATTTATGAGAAATATACTTAAAATGTACTTAAGATCTATATTTGTTTTGCTCTTTAGCTAATATACTAAGATCATACTTAAGTACAAAAAAGTGTACCTACTTAGATCATTTTTAATGTATTTAATATACTATACTAATCAAATACAAATACAATTGTTATTAAATGCATTAAATGTATTTTAAAATGTCCAACTGTAGATCAAATGTAGATTTGTATATAATATTTTTTTCTACTTGGGCATCCACAGTGCTTTGATGAGCATGAAAACGATGCCATGGCCATCTCAGTCACCAGATCTCAACCCAATAGAACACTTATGGAAGATTCTGAAGCAGCACCTGAGACCACGTTTTCCACTCCCATCAACAACAAAAACTAATTATGAAATTTCTCACATCCCTCCAATAGTTACTCTTGAGTTCCAGACACTTGCAAAATCTACGCCAAGGTGCATTGAAGCTGTTCTGGCTCGTGGTGGCCCAACGCCCTATTAAGACACTTTACATTGGTGTTTCCTTTATTTTGGCAGTTACCTGTATATGATATGTACTGAATATTATGAATATGGATCTGTACAGGTGTGTATGTGTTGGCGCCTTTGTTGGCGTACGTGTGTATTGTATGTGTGAGTGTGTGCATGGTTGGCAAACATTGCTACCAGAGAGAGAGACAGCTGAAGCTAGTATGGAGGATTACACTGTCAAGCATGCACTCCTCACCTCCTCTCCCTTTCAACCTCCCTTCAGAAACAGCTATGCTACGTTCACTAGCTGGTTTGATGTACGCAGCACCGCTTACGCCACGGGCAACCAAGTGAGACACAACCTTGTCAACAGGGTGTGCACAATTAGTGGGGCGGAATGAGGCCACTAGCACAGATAGGTAAGTACACAAACAAACATCACAAACATCCTACACAGCACAGAGTAAATAGGCTGCTGTTATGGGTTAGAAGAATGGTATTGCACAGCCTCGTCCAGCCAGTTAGGAGAGTCCAGTTTGAGGTCAAGGGTGAACTGGGAGAGGTGCACTAGGGCCAGTGTGGTGGTTACTAAATTAAACCCTCTTCCTACTGATTAAATAGAGGGTTGTGACTTATCACACAACAGAGATGCAGCATAGTTTGACAATATCCAATATTTTGTTCCCAGTAACAGTGTACTGTAGCAACCCCTCTAGGGTTAACATGCCAAACGTGATTATGGTGTAGTGTCAAGACACATATGTACGATACAGGTTTTTGCCAATATACCATGATTCATTCTCATTGAGATAATGGTCATGATCAACCTAACCACCATTCATTATCCCTGAGTGACCCTACTCTGCCTGTTTGATGTGTTGTATGATGTCAGGCTGGATGGTGATTGACAGCTCGCGGGAGGAGCCTTTTAAGTCTTGACAATAGATCATCTCTAACTACACTTGCACACGTACAACATTAGAAGCCAATGTGAGGACAAACCCCATTAGGTATGCTCAGTGAGCAGAGAGGCTAGCATCACTAGCGCTAACAGACAGACAGAGCTAAGAGCAAACCTGTGGTCAACCTGTTCCTGACAGCCAACAACTTCTTATTCACCGCCATCTAATCAACCTCTTTTAAATGAAGGGTTTGGTTTTATGTTTGACTGTTGTCTGAGGTGAACTAAGCTGCGTTTGCTAACCATCTGTCACTGAAGAGGGGACCTTGCTGTGGATGTTATACTTTAACTGAGTTTATGTGACCGCACAGTTGATTCTCTGGCTGCCATAAACAGAGCAGAGAGACAGGAGGCAGCCTTGGGGAAGGACAGGGCCATTCCAAAACTGGGCCACGGACAAGGCTCTGTGTGCTTGTGCATGTGTGGTACCTAGGGTCACTTGCCAAGACATTAAAGTGCCTACATTTACCTTGAGCACACATGAGGGGCAGGCTGGCCGCTCAGACGTCCTCTTAAGAAATACTGCAGCTGTCAGTGAGAGAGACAGGAGTACAAGTAGAGAATTACAACTAAAGGTGCATCAACATTTACTCAGAGGAGCTCCAGAGAAGGGTGTGTGTGTTATACAGTCACACGAGGATATAAACAGACATATAAAGGAGAATATAAACAAACATTTAGAGAAGCAATGTAAACTGTCCTTCACTCAACTATTTAGTGGCTCTTGTCGGTGGCACAGACAGACCGAGAAAAAATAAAAAATATACCAGCAGATTGTCCAGCAGGAGCACACAATGCTAGCCAGCGTAATCCTGTCCATTGGGAGTAGAGCTGGGCGATATATCAAATTCATTTCAATGTATGTTTTTGCGCGATATTCTGCTTGTTCTCATGTTGTATTTTTCGTCCCGTCTCCTTCGCTCCTCTGTGCACCCTTCCATTTACACCAGAGATCTGTATATAATGACAAGACGCACGTACGCCCCAAAGGGGGAATGCAGGCGACATGTTTAGGTCCAAAATAAGCCCATAGAAACTCATTGGCCTTATTTTGGACAGATATTAACGCTTCGCCTCTTACTCAATGGTTTACACACACACCATGCCCCTCTCCCTGCCTCTCATACCAACAAAGTTGAGAGATCACATCTTCCTCTCTGGCAAGCGGTTTCAGAAATAAGGTAGGCCACTTGATTTCAACTGAACAAATCTGAACAAAGTGAACAGGCTTGCATGCTGTTTAAACAGTTGCAGATGAACAGAAGGGTGTGTTCATAACAATTCTACTGTTCAACCCTGTTAGCTAGCAAATACATCCAAGTTGTCTAAACTTGAAAAGTAAAGATTAACTGGCTAATCACTAGCACATGGGCTTGAGAGATTGTTGATGAGACCGGTGTTCATGTTCTATAATGCCTGCTACAAGAAGTTAGTCATTATTAGTGAATGTGCCTTCCGATCCTTCCGATCCTCGACTTCGGCGATGTCATCTACAAAATGGCTTCCAACACTCTACTCAGCAAACTGGATGCAGTCTATCACAGTGCCATCCGTTTTGTCACTAAAGCACCTTATACCACCCACCACTGCGACCTGTATGCTCTAGTCGGCTGGCCCTCGTTACATATTCGTCGCCAGACCCACTGGCTCCAGGTCATCTACAAGTCCATGCTAGGTAAAGCCCCGCCTTATCTCAGTTCACTGGTCACGATGGCAACACCCATCCGTAGCACGCGCTCCAGCAGGTGTATCTCACTGATCATCCCTAAAGCCAACACCTCATTTGGCCGCCTTTCGTTCCAGTACTCTGCTGCCTGTGACTGGAACGAATTGCAAAAATCGCTGAAGTTGGAGACTTTTATCTCCCTCACCAACTTCAAACATCAGCTATCTGAGCAGCTAACCGATCGCTGCTGCTGTACATAGTCTATTGGTAAATAGCCCACCCATTTTCACCTACCTCATCCCCATACTGTTTTTATTTATTTACTTGCTCTTTTGCACACCAATATCTCTACCTGTACATGACCATCTGATCATTTATCACTCCAGTGTTAATCTGCAAAATTGTAATTATTCGCCTACCTCCTCATGCCTTTTGCACACATTGTATATAGACTCCCCCCTTTGTTTTCTACTGTGTTATTGACTTGTTAATTGTTTATTCCATGTGTAACTCTGTGTTGTCTGCTCACACTGCTATGCTTTATCTTGGCCAGGTCGCAGTTGCAAATGAGAACTTGTTCTCAACTGGCCTACCTGGTTAAATAAAGGTGAAATAAAAAAATAAAAATAAAAAATGCATGGTTCTAGTTACATTTGTAACAAAAAGGGCATTTTCATAGACAGACTTGAACGCCAGATCAGTGATTATTGCAAAAAAAAAGCAGGTTTAACTATTTTGATGAAATAATTACATTATTTGTGGGTCTTGTGGTTTTGGAAGGCTTATATTTATCCTACCTTCACACAAGCCCTGAAGTCATTAGATTATTGCTGACTGTTTAAATGCTGTGTCTTTGACCTTTCATTTTTACAACTGTGCTAATTTAGAGTAGAAGTAGTGTTAGCCTAGGTCACAGCAGACTACAGGCCAAGAAACACGCTCTTCTGCACTGTTAGATGGCCATATGAACTGAGCCATCCAAACAGCACAGCAGCCACTTAAACTGCATTATTTAACCGTTTGGTAAGTAGGGCCCAGAATGAAAATAAATCACACCAAAATTCTCCACGGCCTATACTACAGTACTTACTATCAAGGGTAACTTTTTACCTTTATTTCACTTGGCAAATCAGTTAAGAACAAATTCTTATTTACAATGACAGCCTACACCAGCCAAAACACACTGGGTCAATTGTGCACCGCCCTATGTGATCCCAATCACGGCCAGTTGTGATACAGCCTGGATTCAAACCAGGGTGTCTGTAGTGACGCCTCAAGCACTGAGATGCAGTGCCTTAGACCGCTGCGCTGCTCGGGAGCTATACTGTACTCTCAAATATTTGTATTATTTTATTTTTATACTAATACAATTGTTTAACGAGTAATAAAATGAAATCTAAAAAAGGGGTAAAAATGATTGGCACCTCTGTTTTCAATACTCCAGCACCCTCCCACTAAGAGGATAACAACACTGAGCATTTTTCTAACATGTTTTATGAGGTTGGAGAACACATTGGGAGGGATCTTAGACCATGCTTCCATACAGAATCCTTCACAGGCCCTTGATATCCTTTGTCTGTTCTTATGGACTGCCCTCTTCAATTCAAACCACAGGTTTTCAATGGGGTTCAAGTCCCGAGACTGAGATGGCCATTGTAAAATGTTGATTTTTTGGTCAATTATCAATTTATTTGAGGATTTTGATTAATGATTGGGGTTATTCTCTTGCTGGAAGATCCATTTGCGGCCAAGTGTCAGCCTCCTGGCAGAGGCAACCAGGTTTTTGGCTAAAATGTCCTGGAAGCAAAATAGCCCCATAACATCAAAGATCCACCCACCACCATATTTTACCGTAGGTATGAGGTACTTTTCAGCATATGCTTCTGTTTTTCCACAACAAACCCGCCGCTGGTGTGCGTGGCCAAAGAGCTCTATTTTCATGTCATTTGACCGTAGCACCAGTTCCAATCCAAGTGTCAATGCCGTTTATCAAACTCCAGGCAGTGCTATGGTCAGATGACATGAAAATAGAGCACTTTGGCCACCCTCCCAACATGTTCGCCAATCTCATAAAACATTTTAGAAAAAGGCTCAGTGTTGTTATCCGCGCAATGCTAGAGTATTGAAAACAGGGGTGCCAATAATTTTGATCCCTGTCGTTTTTTGATTTAAAAAAAATTACTTGTTAGACAAAATCTCTTTCTCTGGGCAATTGTATTAGTATAAAATAACTTCCCACCAAAACATTGCATACAATATAGCTCAGTATTTGTTTTATTTATTTTTACTTTTTGCTCATCGTTATCAAGGGGGCCAATAATTATGGACGTGATTGTATATATTTAGTGATTTCTGTATAGTGTCTGGTGTGATAGATCAAATAAAGGCCAGACTAGGTCTAGGAGAGAGTAGCAGTGGTAGCAGAGCTGCTCATTGCCAGGCGACAGGTTGATTGAGGGTGTCACAGCATGTCTCTGTGATCAGGCTGGGATTATCCTGTTTCATGCCTCAGAGGCTCGGAGAGCCACAACCGTTGCCTGGTCTGGCAGGCTCACTATATAACACAGGTACCTACTACTGCACTACAGACACTTGACATAGAAACCACTACCATCCACAGAGAGAGGCAGGGGGAGGGAGAGTGAAAGAGAGAGAGGGAGGGATAAAGATAAAGACAGTGGAAGAAAGAAAGTCAGCTTGGTTAGAGCATTACTGTCACCCTGATCCGAGCGTGTGCATGTACGTGCGCACACACACACCTCCACACCCAGAGCAACGATTCAGCACGCTTTTCAGGAAGGGACTTGATTCCTCAGGGTAGTCTGACACAGAGCTGGCAGAGTCACACTCACATCACTAACAACCACATTACAATACTGCAGTACTTTAAACTGCCACACATACACACACACACATGCACGCACACAAACGTGCACACACGCACACACACACACATTTAGCTTCAAAGTAAAGGCAATGGAGTGGGTGGGCAGAATAAGACAGAGAGCTGTGTACAGTACCTGTTGACAGATTGATAACTTCCATTATTTCCTCCCTGTCTTTGTTCTCCATATGTCTCTGTGGGGTGGATGTGCTCCAATAGAATCCCATTTTTGTCTGATAAGACAATTTGTCTTTGATTCTGACGTCTTAGTCTTAGAGGAAGCAAAAAGAAAGTAGCAAACACAAATCCAGCCATTCTTCATACTGACGCCGGGGATAAGGACACAAAGTTCTGCAGTGTGTGGTGCTTATTAATTCTGCCTTAATCCAGGGTGACATCATACAACACATCCAGGGTGACATCATACAACACATCCAGGGTGACATCATACAACACATCCAGGGTGACATCGTACAACACATCCAGGGTGACATCGTACAACACATCCAGGGTGACATCGTACAACACATCCAGTGTGACATCATACAACACATCCAGGGTGACATCATACAACACATCCAGGGTGACATCGTACAACACATCCAGGGTGACATCGTACAACACATCCAGGGTGACATCGTACAACACATCCAGGGTGACATCGTACAACACATCCAGGGTGACATCGTACAACACATCCAGGGTGATATCGTACAACACATCCAGTGTGACATCATACAACACATCCAGGGTGACATCATACAACACATCCAGAGTGACATCATACAACACATCCAGGGTGAATTGGACTGAACAGTGGTAGAACGTCCCCTATCTATGAGTAGTCATTACCCAACACTCCACGGATTGCAAACACACACACGCACACACACACACACGGAAAGAAGCACAATACAAACCTGAGGTTTAGGATACACAAATCAGACTACAGTTTGACTCAAATACAGAAGAAAAAAAACTCAGAGAGCTTATATGACAATTCTAACAGAAGTAATCAATCAGACCCAGTCTAATGCAATACAGTATAATGTAATGTAGTATAGCTGTAATTTAATGTCCCTAGTGCTAAAATATATATTTTTTAATTATTATTACAAAACAACTAATTGACGTTGGTCCAATTACTTGAATTCCATTTATGATTATGTTTTTTTGTGAGCTCAATGTGCTGTTTCTCTATCAAGCGTACGAGAGACATCAAATCAAGAACAATCTGTGGGATGCTGTAGGGAGTTGTAGTTTTCAATATTTAAATATTCAACCTAGTTCAGCGCAGAAAACATGGTAATTAACTACAATGACCGGAATCCATTGCGCTTGTTCTTCCCGGCTCCGCACACAGACCACATGAGAGAGGAATGTACACAACACAGAGACGAGAGGCATAGAGACAGTTCATGAGGTAGGTCTACCCGATTGATAGTTGTAGCAGTCTTGAAAGTATGCCTTAAGAAATACTAAAATAGTGATTTAGTCAGACAGCTCTGCAGCATGTGCAGTTACTATCTTAGTTAACCATCTACTAGCCTAATTAAATATTATGACTCGTTGGGGAGAACAGAGATAACGTTAGATGGTTGTCTGGTTGCTATTGCCTGAGCAGAGAAGAGATGATGACTTTGAATGAATTAAATAATAGTCACAAGAAAATATATACAGTACCAGTCAAAAGTTTGGACACACCTACTCATACCTTGGAGTGGCTTCTGTCTGGCCACTCTACCATAAAGGCCTTATTGGTGGAGTGCTGCAGAGATGGTTGCCCTTCTGGAAGGTTCTCCCATCTCCACAGAGGAACTCTGGAGCTCTGTCAGAGTGACCATTGGGTTCTTGGTCACCTCCCTGACTATGGCCCTTCTCCCCCGATTGCTCAGTTTGGCCAGGTAGTCAGCTCCAGGAAGAGTTCTTGGGGACCTTCAATGCTGTATAACTGTTTTTTTTACCCTTGCCCAGATCTGTGCCTTGACACAATCCTGTCTCGGAGCTCTACAGACAATTCCTTCTAACTCATGGCGTGGTTCTTGCTCTGACATGCACTGTCAAATGTGGGATCTTATATAGACAGGTGTGTGTCTTTCCAAATCATGTCCAATTAATTGAATTGAACACCTGTGGATTCCAATCAAGTTGTACAAACATCTCCAGAATGATGAATACTTACAGTACCAGTCAAAAGTTTGGGCACACCTACTCATTCAAGGGTTTTTCTTTATTTTTACTATTTTCTGCATTGTAGAATAATAGTGAAGACATCAAAACTATGAAATAACACATATGGAATCATGTAGTAACCAAAACAGTGTTAAACAAATCTAAATATATTTGATATATATTCAAAGTAGCCAACCTTTACCTTGATGACAGCTTTGCAAACTCTTGGCATTCTCTCAACCAACTTCACCTGGAAAGCTTTTCCAACAGTCTTGAAGGAGTTCCCACATATTTTGAGCACTTGTTGGCTGCTTTTCCTTCACTCTGCGGTCCAACTCATCCCAATCCATCTCAATTGGGTTGAGGTCAGGTGATTGTGGAGGCCAGGTCATCTGATGCAGCACTCCATCACTCTCCTTCTTGGTCAAATAGCCCTTACACGGCTTGGAGGTGTGTGGGTTATTATCCTGTTGGAAAACAAATAGTCCCACTAAGCGCAAACCAGATGGGATCACGTATTACTGTAGTATGCTGTGGTAGCCATGCTGGTTAAATGTGCCTTGAAATCACTGACAGTGTCACCAGCAAAGCCTACCCACACCATCACACCTCCTCCTCCATGCTTCACGGTGGGAACAACAAATGTGGAGATCATCTGTTCACCTACTCTGCGTCTCACAAAGACACGGCGGTAAGAACCAAAAATCTCAGATTTGGACTCATCAGACCAAAGGACAGATTTCCACCGGTCTAATGTCCATTGTTCGTGTTTCTTGGCCCAAGAAAGTCTCTTCTTATTATTGGTGTCCTTCAGTAGTGATTTCTTCACAGCAATTCAACCAGGAAGGCCTGATTCACGCAGTCTCCTCTGAACAGTTGATGTTGAGATGTGCCTGTTACTTGAACTCTGCGAAGCATTTATTTGGACTGCAATCTGAGGTGCAGTTAACTCTAATGAACTTCTCCTCTGCAGCAGAGGTAACTCTGGGTCTTCCTTTCCTGTGGCAGTCCTCATGGGAGCCAGTTTCATTATAGCGCTTGAAGGTTTTTGCAACTGCACTTGAAGCAACTTTAAAAGTTATTATTGTTTACCACAAAGTAGTTTGGGAAAATAACAGGTTTTGACTGTTCCTGCTATACCGCCAGTCCTCCTTACTCATTGGTAGGAAGAAGTTTGGTCCAAATTGGGTTCTATATTCATTGAATATTATCTGAATCTTGTCTATTAAAATGGCCGATTTGGGTGCAATCAATTAGCTTAATTTCTCAGAGATCAAATTATATTTCAACAAAATAATGTTTCAGGAATGCTAGTCTTAACTGTTACTAACTTCATAAATGATGGGAGGGAGTCGAAATGTTTTTGAGGTAGAACGACCTAATTGAATGTTCTCAATATTTGGCTTTGGCATTTAAATAAAACAGCTCTGAAATAATTTATACGTCATATTTAATAATGCATTTAATGTTTACAAAAAAATGTAAACCGAACCAAAACGTTCAGTGTGAGGTCACTGTGAATCAGGAAAGTACTGGCTGTGCAAAATAGCTTCCAAGCTATCTTTATATAAACAATCCGTATTTCTTTTTCCAATTTTGGAGGACAACTTCATTATTTGAATAGCATTATCTGTCATCACACAAAGATATAGTAGGCTATAAAAACACATGCACCCACACACATTCTGACACACACACACACACACCCTCGCTCTCTCAAACACACAGACACATACACACACTTGGCTTGGTGTCATAAAAAATGCACAATTCGATCCATTAAAGATTCACCATGGCAGTACTGCTACGTTTACCAGGACTCTAACGAGCAGCACAGAGGAAGCCTTCCAAGGAGATGGAGGGAGAGAGAGAGATTGGGAGGAGGGAGAGAGAAAAAGACAGAGATGATTGGGATTAGGGAAAGAGGGAGAAGAAGAGAGATGGAGAAAGAGAGAGAGATGGAAAGAGGTAGAGAAAGGGCTCTCTCCATTTTTCCATTTCTATCCAGCAGAGCCTTGTGCTAGTGTCAATTATTCAGCAGCACAGTTCCATCAGCCTCTCGACACCATCCGGGGCCTCGCTGCCTTTCCTCTCCTCTCAGGCTGCTCACTCAGGCTATAGGGCTCAGGATCAGCGTACATTCCATCCCATCCAGCCAGGCAGGAACATAGAGCATCCTCCCTTCCCCCCTTATTACCCAGCCAGCCCCTCACATCCCCAGCAGCAAACCCTAACCCTAACCCTGCAGCAAACTCTGTGAGTGACAGGGTACATTTGAAAAAGACCATCCATGCAGAGGCATAATGACACATGCACACATGCCCACAGGCAGGCAAACACACAAAGACACACACACGGTGGAGAAAGAAAAGGTTAACCCCTGCAGTACTGGACAGAGCCCCCAGAAGAAGTTGTCCAGAGTGACCTGGTGAGTAATATGAGAGGGGGGGTGAGATGTTACTGTTTCTACACCTGCATTGCTTGCTGTGTGGGGTTTTAGGCTGGGTTTCTGTACAGCACTTTGTGACATTGGCTGATGTAAGAAGGGCTTTATAAATACATTTGATTGATTGATACTGACTGTCAAGAGCCATAATATAACAGAACACATCCAATATACAACCAGGCCTGCTGGCATGGGCAACTCAGCTAGCCCTGATGCACTGGGTTAAGACACGCACACAGTCCAAAGGCATATTCACCGACCAACAGTCAACTGGCTTGACCTCTATGACACACATGCAGCCACACACACTGGGATTTAATCCGACTCACATCATGCACTCAACTCATCTGCACAAATGCTGCAAAGCTCCCCACTCGCACCAACAACAAAAAATCATTTATTTTTCTAAACACACATCACACAGAGAATACAGAATGAACACACACACCAAGCACTGTCTGCTAATAGCTTGTTTGGACCGGGCTTGTTTGTCTTCACCAGATCTCCTCCTGTTGAAGAGATTGGCTTGCTCGCGCTCTCCCATGCCGTCCCTAGAAGGGGTGCATCATGCCGTGCCAGACCGTATTCACTATACCACGACCTGAGTGGGTTGAGTCACTGACGTGATCTTCCTGTCCGGTTTTGCTCCCCCTCAGGCTCGTGCGGTGGGGGAGATCTTAGTGGGCTATACTCAGCCTTGTCTCAGAGTAGAAAGTTAGTGGTCTGTTGATATCCCTTTGGTGGTGTGGGGGCAGTGCTTGGGCAAAGTGGGTGGTGTTATATCCTGCCTGGTTGGCCCAGTCTGTGTGTAACTTTGGACAATGCCACAGTTTCTCCCAGCCCCCCGTGTCTCAGTCTTCAGTATCTATGCTGCAATAGTCTATGTGCCGGGGGGTGGTATGGTTAATCTCCCATGCCGTCCCTACGAGGGGTGCATCACATCGTGCCAGGCTTCATTCGCTATACTCGCTCTCTCTTGCTCTGCTGTGTGTACATCTCGCTAGCTTTCACTCAAATGGCGAGGGGCTGAAGCTTATTGGCTATAACACGAATTGCTAAGGGGCTGGCCAACGTGGGGGAAAATGGAGGGGAAATGGTACAGCACAGCTTCCAGAAAAACAGTTGCTTGTGGCTGATTGAGGTAAAACAGCAATTCTGCTCATAAAGGATGCATGTTGTGAACACCACATTGACACATCCAGCCCAGGGCGGGAGGTTTACAAAATACGTAGTAGTCGCCAAAGTTCCAGAGCATTCCTTTAAATTTATACATAAATACAGCCTCATGATGGCAGATGATTGCAGCTTCGGTTTGTGTAAAACACATTGGCATGCTCAGGGCCTTCGGCTCTGATTAAAGGCAGTGGGCATGAGGAGCAGTAAGGAGATGAGGAGGGGGGTAAGGGGCTCTGGCTCAGCTTGGCTCTCCTCTACTCAGCTCAATAGGACTGGAGCATTCCTCTCCTTCTGTGCCAGCCAACATCATGAACAGTTTCAAGAAAACAGTTGCCAGGTTACTTGACGGGATCTCTGCCAGCCGCAGCTAAAACACAGCAGATCTAATTACCTGTTGTTGTTTTTTAAGGCTTTTTAAAAAATAAATTCTTTGTTTCACTGGCCCCTCCGTTGAGACCATGGCAGAGTGGGGCAGAGGGGGGAGGTTGTAATTCAGCTGGCATCCCCAGAGGACGGAACAACCTCACACCGAGGGCTGGCCTTTGTAATTCTCCTAATAATCAAACAACCTCCACTGCCCCTCCATGGCCATCGCTAAAGCCTTCTCAAGACGGCAGAGAGGCCATATCTGCAACAGTGTTGTCATGGGAAAGAGGTACTTTTTTTTACGACTAGCAGTAAAAGACTGCTTGGATTAACAAGTCAATACCCGGTCAGCACAGCTAAGACTGTGCTTCCGGAAGATTTCTTCTTGGAGTAATTGGCAGCCGGGACTGACGCAAGAAATGGCTGCGACAACAATGCCTTCCAAAAATTGGTGACGCAAACATTGAATTGCAGTGTAATTACGGTGTGACAAGCATGGCATTAGCTGTTTGACATTAGCCATGGAAATGTATGCCCTAATGCACACAGTGACAGAGAGAGAAAGTGCTGAGGCCTAGAAAAATCTAATTAATATCCACCTCCATCACGATGTCAAGCGCAAACAGGAGATGGGCCAACTCGATACCTGAACAAATAGGTATCAGCCGCGTCCACTTTCCCAAAATAGATCCGGAGCCTTTTTGTCTCTGGCGCCGCAGCAGTGGCAGATTGGCCATGTCTCACGTTTCCCTGTGCAGCCCTCCTGGCCAAGGCTTGATTAGAGCAGATGATATTCACACTGAAGCGTGACAGTCTCCTCCGGCCAAGAGGACATGCTTTTCAGTCTGGACTCCACGTCTCTGATCAGGGGATCTCACAAGGTGAGGGGGGAAGATAGCGTGAGAGGAGAAAATGTAAAACACTGGTGTAGCCCTAGCAGCAAATAGAGGTATTGTGACCACAGCTATGACGAAACAACACGAAGGCGCTCCAGATCCTTCTAAATGGGCCTCCGGCAAATCTGTATTCACAAACACACTCGGTTGCTGAGGGCAGGAATAGAGAGTAAACAAATGCAACACACGCAGACAGTGGCTGAGCTATGGCTCTGGGGTAGGCAGGCACAGTAACAATATGTCCTGCTGGACTGGAACATCATGAGGTGAATGCTACTGTTCATCCCATTGAACAAGGAGCTCTGTGAAGTCATAGTTCCTAAAATATGTCGCACTTAAGTTGATGAAACGGCTATGTAACACTAACTTATAATGCAATTGTATTATGCTGCTTGAACTAGATATTACATGGATCAAGCACTTTCATGTGCACATGGGTAATTGAATAAACCAACAATGAAAAGACTACCTTCTCCGGTGTCGATCTCCTATTGAATTTTGATTGGTCGAAACAAATGTCACAGGCATCAAAGCACACGGCATAGTAAGTGGTGTAATGTTTCCCTCTGTCTTACCTCTTGCTGATAGTTTTTTTGTGTTGATAATTTTAGCAGCAAATTCCTGGCCATTGGACTTTTTAACGCATCGCCGGACAACGGAGAAGGCACCCCTGCAATGAGACAAATTAATACACAAAACAGCAACATGAGATCATGTGACAACTCTTATATTTTAGATTAGAATCCCAGAAAACTAGATGAAATTGCTTGCAGTGCTTCTGGGTGTCTCCCTCATTTGCTGTGTGTGAGGGAAATCAGCTCAGATGAAATTGTATGTGTGCAGAAGTAACTTGAGCACCACAAAACTATCCAGGGAATAAACCAAAACATGTCAAGTCTACTGTAGGCTATGCTAACTGAGTGTTGTATTAAGCCTACCATAGGTCTACCGTCTATTATGATTTCATCATGCATACTTGAAACTGAAAATGTATGGTTATAGGTGGAGTTGAACGTACACAATAACTAGCTACTGCTAACTGCAAAAGATCAAACAGACGGGTTACAAAGTATCTTTCTACTTGGTGGTTTATGCGTGTAGTACTCATGTGCTACAATGTTACAACGCACAGAATGAAACACATTGGATACATTTTAGATGGTTACACAAGTAGTCAGTGTAGCGTTCATCCCTGTGTGGCTCTCTACAAACAATACGGAAAAATAACCCAAAAAGTAAAACAAATGATTAAAAAAATAGATCGCGGGAAAGTTGTTGCCTTGAGATAAATAAACACTATACCTATAGCGGATATCGTTTAGGTGTCCCATATCTACGGCACACCGAGGCATGGTAAACTCAGTACACGCAAGCCCTCCGACACTAGCTCGATATGTAACCATATTCTAATAAAATGTTGTTGGACAATAAAGCTCCCTGAACGAGGATAGAAGCGATCATCTCTTCGTTGCGGGGGGGATGCCTTTCCTGTTTTTGACAACCTATCCTTGTCTTGTCAACAGTGGACTAGACACGCACAGCGAGAGTCTACGAAGCAGTACAGGAAAATGTATAAGAACAATAGGATGATATATTTTCATGTCGCTTACTTTCCGAGCTCTTCGTACAGTTGATATTCGTCTGTAAATCTGGTCGAGGTTACAATTGCAGCCATGTTGTGCAGGAGGGTATCGCCTCTCTTTTCCGTGACTGCCTCGCTCAGGTTTCGAGAGGAGATCTCGTAAACTCAAAGGGAAAGGGAGATACAGGAGCGACAGAGACGGATGGGAGAAAATAGTAGTGGTTTTAGCCCTAGTGGTGGTGGTTGAGGTAGAGAGAAAAAAAGGATAGTAACGCGATATTTCCTCTCTGGTCTCGAGCGCCACTGATCTAGGATCGGCTTCATCTACCTAAACGCTGTAGGTAGCCTATTATCAATCTTTGTTTAAAGTAACACTGACCCCAGAACAGATTATATGGGCTGCGTTATCCTGCCTACGAGGGTAGTCGAGAAGAAAGCATACGTGATCTGATGCTGCATTGGCACAGAGATAGGGAAAGCCTAAATGAAAGTGACCTCATAAAATTATATCTAAGTGTGAAAATTGCAGATTTCTACCTCTGAATTTCTCAGTGTAGACATTTGAACTGTAAAGATACGGTAAAGATAAACCTACTGTAAAGATAATCTTCCTGAAAAATGATAGTGTGAAGTGACTAGGTCTACCAGTAGGCCTTGACTGATTTTGGTTGATATCCATATGGGTTGAAAGGGATCTATCAGGTGTAACACCGACTTGCCTTGCATAGAATTTGATAGGATTTGATCACGATCAAACACATATGGCAACAAACCCCCAGAGCCAATCCATACCTGTCTCTCAGCACTTCTGATTCACTGTCCACTCTAAGGCTCTGCCTTCCTTTTCAGAACACAACGCTGCCTTTGCATGTCACCTGCACACCCATGCACACATTTCCTCCTGTCCTACTTGCTACGTGTTCCTTCCTACCGATGACCTTTCAACATATTCCTTTGACTGCCCCTCCTATACTGGATGGAGCTCCTCTACTATCGCCTGACATGAACCCATTTTGTAACATAATGGTCTTCACTATCATCATGCCCTAGGCTTCCCATGTCCAGCTGTCCCCTGCTGCCCCTTTAACCCCCCCCCAGCTTCAACATTCATCAGAAGGATATGACTCCCATCTCCTCAGGAGTCTGGAAGAGCTGCCTACTTCATTATCTGTACTAATGTCTCCATCATAACAGGCTCATAAATCCAGAGAGCTGCTGCCGTGGGGAAATGTGTGTCTCGTCCCTCTGGGGTTATAGGTTGAGAAAATGGAACTAATTACTGTTAAGTCTCTTCTTAGTCTTAGAGTAGTATTTAACTGTAAGTTGTTGAAGCATCATCTTGATGTAATTGCATGCTCCACTGCAACGGTTTATCTGAGCTTTCATGAATTCTTTATGAGGAGTATTAGTATGACTTGTTTCACAGTATGTTTAAGTGTATTGCCACTGCTCCCGCTCCTTGTCTGTCTGTGTGCACACATGCGTGTTTGTATAGAGAGAGTAAAAGACAGAATGCGCTGCAAGCGTAAGGCTGTGCTTCTGTTCGTGTATATCTGTTCAGATAAATTACATATCTGTATTTGTCAGTGTGTGTTTTAAACAATGACTGTTTGCGTGTTCGTTTTTTTTTATTCAGAAAGAGAGATACAGTATGTGTCAATGTGGGTGTATTTCTCTCACAGACCCGGGAACTTTGCCTCTGAACTGGGCAAGCCCTTCACAGTCAGGAGGGAGAGTGCCAGTGATTATAGAGTGTTTGCAGTGAACACAAGAGCTGTGCTCCGGGCATCTGCTGCAATTACAGGGAGGCTGACTGATATGAAAGCCTAGTTAGAGCGGTGCACAGGTGCCTCAAAATTAATTGCAGCATTTTCTATGATGTTCATGTCAGACAAGACTTCAGCATGCAGGATGGAGTGGTGGGTGGTAACAGTGGGATGTCAGATCATAGGAAGAGAAAGGAAAGAGGAGATGTCACGATCGTCATAAGGAGTGGACCAAAATGCAGCGTGGTATGTTTCCATCCTTTATTAGGGAATAGAAAACTCCAATAACAAAAAAACAATAAAGCGAACAATCGAAACGTGAAGCTCAGAGTAGCACAATGGGGATGTGGCTGCCTAAATATGATCCCCAATCAGAGACAACGATAAACAGCTGCCTCTGATTGGGAATCATACCAGGCCAACACAGATATATATTTACCTAGATGACCCACCCTAGTCACACCCCGACCTAACCAACATAGAGAATAACAGGCTCTCTATGGTCAGGGCGTGACAGGAGAGAGGAAAGAGAAGAGGGGGAAGAGGAGGAGGAGAGGTAGTTGCCACTTTCCTCTTTGCCAAATAAAAGCTGTATGTATCAGGGTGATCGGTGAAAGAATGCATGGTCCTATGGAAACAGTATCCATTTCCAAGCCAGTGCCGTTTGACCTCTCCTGAATGTACCAATTGTCAATATTATGTGTTATTATGATGTATTCCATTGGTGGTGTAGTGCTGCAATGGTGGTTGTCTCCTAGATTTAAAGGACAGCTGAACTCACTGATTTTGCCTGGACTTTTCTGCTGCTCATTAAGAAAAAAAACAAGATTTGACTCTTGGGGGTGTGGTTCGATGTGGGTATGTTATGTTCACTATCTCGTACCCTGGCAGTTATTGTTGTTTTTGCCTGTTGTGTCACTGTAGCAACAACATAGCCCCTACCACTTCCTCAAAAATATTTTTTTGTTTTGTTTTTGCCCAGAAGGTCTTAGTCTCGCAATTTTACATCTAGCTAAGGTGTTTGGTGCAGTATTTCTCAAGTCATTTTTTTAATGAAAAACTAGTAAGTGAGTGTACTGCAAAGCACAAGCTACACACTCTTTATCAGTGCCCTAAATCACTTGCTAGCTAGCTAAGTTCCATCTCTGTGTTTGTCAATGAAGCTAGATAGTAGAAGCTAGCAGGCACCTTGAGCTGGAAGACCAAATTAGCTAAATCAGCTTATCAAGTGACTGGCGAGTGGCAACGTGTGTGCTTTGGTGTCATTTTGTTCTTACAACATTCTCACTATCTATTACAAATCAAATCAAATTTAATTACCACAGAGTGCGTCTGTCTGTCAGTGTTTCATAGCAAATCATGTTACAAAAACAGGTCGCGGCGGGACACAAGATGCTCACGAATGGCTTTTGAATTTTGGAATATTGACAAGTGGCAGTGGATTACTTGAGTGATCATTATTAAACACATCAGCAAGTGGCAACTCCATGAAGGCTTAGGGGCTAAATTAGTAATTCCATACGCGCCAGGCCAAAAAACAGACCATGATTTGGGGATTTATAAAAATGATTATTAATTTTTGGGGTTGATACGTTTTTCTTTATGGAAAATCAAGTCAGACCTTTCAAAGTGGAAATTACAAACTTTAGAAACCTTTAGAAACCATTTAAAGACTCAAGTACACTACAAATACACTGGGCCGCCCCCTGGTGGTAAGGGTAGCTAACAACACATCCGCCACACTGATCCTCAACACGGGGGCCCCTCAGGGGTGCGTGATCAGTCCCCTCCTGTACTCCCTGTTCACTCATGACTACATGTCCAAGCACAACTCCAACACCATCAACAAGTTTGACGATGATCACCAACAACGATGAGACAGCCTATCGAGAGGAGGTCAGAGACCTGGCTGTGTGGTGCCAGGACAACAACCTTTCCCTCAACTTGATCAAGACAAAGGAGATGATTGTGGACTACAGGAAAAGGAGGACCGAGCACGCCAACATTCTCATTGAAGGGGCAGTAGTGGAGCAGGTTGAGAACTTCAAATTCCTTGGTGTCCACACAACCAACAAACTATCATAGTCCAAACACACCAATACAGTCGTGAAGAGGGCACACCAAAACCTCAGGAGACTGAAAAGATTTGGCATGGGTCCTCAGATCCTCAAAAGGTTCTACAGCTGCACCATCGAGAGCATCCTGACTGGTTGCATCACTGCCTGGTATGGAAATGCAGAGGGTAGTGCGTACGGCCCTGTACATCACTGGGGCCAAGCTTCCTGCCATCCAGGACCTCTATACCAGGCAATGTCAGAAGAAGGCCCTAAAAATTGTCAAAGACTCCAGCCACCTTAGTCATAGACTGTTCTCTCTGCTACCGCAAGGCAAGTGGTACCGGAGCGACAAGTCTAGGTCCAAAATGCTTCTTAACAGTTTCTACCCCCAAGCCACAAGACTCCTGAACAGCTAATCAAAGGGCTACCTAGACCCATCTTTTACCCTGCTGCTACTCTCTGTTTATTATCTGCTTTCTGTTTATTATCTATGCATGGTCACTTTAACTCTATATACATGTACATATTACCTCAATTACCTCGACTAACCGGTGCCCCAGCACATTGACTCTGTACCGGTACCCCCTGTATATAGCCTCGCTATTGTCATTTTACTGCAGTTACTTTTTTCTCTCAATTTTTTACGGATCTATTTTTTACTTAACATGTTTTTCTTCTGAACTTCTTAGAGCATTGTTGGTTAAGGGCTTGTAAGTAAGCATTTTACTGTAAGATCTACACCTGTTGTATACGGCGCATGTGACAAATACAATTTGATTTGATTTGAAGTTTGCATTTCCAACTTCAGCGATTTTTGCAATTCGTTCCAGTCACAGGCAGCAGAGAACTGGAATGAAAGGCGGCCAAATGAGGTGTTGGCTTTAGGGATGATCAGTGAGATACACCTGCTGGAGCGCGTGCTACGGATGGGTGTTGCCATCGTGACCAGTGAACTGAGATAAGGCGGAGCTTTACCTAGCATGGACTTGTAGATGACCTGGAGCCAGTGGGTCTGGCGACGAATATGTAGCGAGGGCCAGCCGACTAGAGCATACAAGTCGCAGTGGTGGGTGGTATAAGGTGCTTTAGTGACAAGACGGATGGCACTGTGATAAACTGCATCCAGTTTGCTGAGTAGAGTGTTGGAAGCAATTTTGTAGATGACATCGCCGAAGTCGAGGATCGGTAGGATAGTCAGTTTTACTAGGGTAAGTTTGGCGGCGTGAGTGAAGGAGGCTTTGTTGCGGAATAGAAAGCCGATTCTTGAGTTGATTTTCGATTGGAGATGTTTGATATGAGTCTGGAAGGAGAGTTTACAGTCTAGCCAGACACCTAGGTACTTATAGATGTCCACATATTCAAGGTCGGAACCATCCAGGGTGGTGATGCTGGTCAGGCGTGCGGGTGCAGGCAGAGAACGGTTGAAAAGCATGCATTTGGTTTTACTAGCGTTTAAGAGCAGTTGGAGGCCACGGAAGGAGTGTTGTATGGCATTGAAGCTCGTTTGGAGGTTAGATAGCACAGTGTCCAAGGAAGGGCCGGAAGTATATAGAATGGTGTCGTCTGCGTAGAGGTGGATCAGGGAATCGCCCGCAGCAAGAGCAACATCATTGATATATACAGAGAAAAGAGTCGGCCCGAGGATTGAACCCTGTGGCACCCCCATAGAGACTGCCAGAGGACCGGACAGCATGCCCTCCGATTTGACACACTGAACTCTGTCTGCAAAGTAATTGGTGAACCAGGCAAGGCAGTCATCCGAAAAACCGAGGCTACTGAGTCTGCCGATAAGAATATGGTGATTGACAGAGTCAAACGCCTTGGCAAGGTCGATGAAGACGGCTGCACAGTACTGTCTTTTATCGATGGCGGTTATGATATCGTTTAGTACCTTGAGCGTGGCTGAGGTGCACCCGTGACCGGCTCGGAAACCCGATTGCACAGCGGAGAAGGTACGGTGGGATTCGAGATGGTCAGTGACCTGTTTGTTGACTTGGCTTTCGAAGACCTTAGATAGGCAGGGCAGGATGGATATAGGTCTGTAACAGTTTGGGTCCAGGGTGTCTCCCCCTTTGAAGAGGGGGATGACTGCGGCATCTTTCCAATCCCTGGGGATCTCAGACGATATGAAAGAGAGGTTGAACAGGCTGGTAATAGGGGTTGCGACAATGGCGGCGGATAGTTTCAGAAATAGAGGGTCCAGATTGTCAAGCCCAGCTGATTTGTACGGGTCCAGGTTTTGCAGCTCTTTCAGAACATCTGCTATCTGGATTTGGGTAAAGGAGAACCTGGAGAGGCTTGGGCAAGTAGCTGCGGGGGGTGCGGAGCTGTTGGCTGAGGTTGGAGTAGCCAGGCGGAAGGCATGGCCAGCTGTTGAGAAATGCTTGTTGAAGTTTTCGATAATCATGGATTTATCGGTGGTGACCGTGTTACCTAGCCTCAGTGCAGTGGGCAGCTGGGAAGAGGTGCTCTTGTTCTCCATGTGTCCCAGAACTTTTTGGAGTTGGAGCTACAGGATGCAAACTTCTGCCTGAAGAAGCTGGCCTTAGCTTTCCTGACTGACTGCGTGTATTGGTTCCTGACTTCCCTGAACAGTTGCATATCGCGGGGACTATTCGATGCTATTGCAGTCCGCCACAGGATATTTTTGTGCTGGTCGAGGGCAGTCAGGTCTGGAGTGAACCAAGGGCTGTATCTGTTCTTATTTCTGCATTTTTTGAACGGAGCATGCTTATCTAAAATGGTGAGGAAGTTACTTTTAAAGAATGACCAGGCATCCTCAACTGACGGGATGAGGTCAATGTCCTTCCAGGATACCCGGGCCAGGTCGATTAGAAAGGCCTGCTCACAGAAGTGTTGTAGGGAGCGTTTGACAGTGATGAGGGGTGGTCGTTTGACAGCGGCTCCGTAGCGGATACAGGCAATGAGGCAGTGATCGCTGAGATCCTGGTTGAAGACAGCAGAGGTGTATTTGGAGGGCCAGTTGGTCAGGATGACGTGTATGAGGGTGCCCTTGTTTACAGATTTAAGGTTGTACCTGGTGGGTTCCTTGATGATTTGTGTGAGATTGAGGGCATCTAGCTTAGATTGTAGGACTGCCGAGGTGTTAAGCATATCCCAGTTTAGGTCACCTAACAGAACAAACTCTGAAGCTAGATGGGGGGCGATCAATTCACAAATGGTGTCCAGGGCACAGCTGGGGGCTGGGGGGGGGTCGGTAGCAGGCGGCAACAGTGAGAGACTTATTTCTGGAGAGAGTAATTTTCAAAATTAGTAGTTCGAACTGTTTGGGTATGGACCTGGAAATTATGACATTACTTTGCAGGCTCTCTCTGCTGTAAACTGCAACTCCTCCCCCTTTGGCAGTTCTATCTTGACGGAAGATGTTATAGTTGGGTATAGAAATCTCAGAATTTTTGGTGGCCTTCCTGAGCCAGGATTCAGACACGGCAAGGACATCAGGGTTAGCAGAGTGTGCTAAAGCAGTGAGTAAAACAAACTTAGGGAGGAGGCTTCTGATGTTGACATGCATGAAACCAAGGCTTACTGTAGTGCTTACTATAGAATTTTATAGTATGCTGTAGTTTACTATACTCCAAACTGTATTATACCTTGATCATGTGTAGTACTTACTATAGAATTTCGTACAGTATTTGATTTGCATAAACCCACCTATTCCCCTCCCCCATAGCTCAATGTGTGCCGCCCATGAGTGAGAAACCTGCATTCCAAGAATAGGCCATATATTGTGTTCCCTACAGCTTGTATAAAAAGAGCAGAAGCGCTGAATTATTTGCTCAGACTGCAGTATTGCCTACAGGTTAAGGTAAATTTGCTCAAGGAAAAATTATTTGTAAAATATAGTACAACAAAAACCCTACAGTATGTTGAGTACTACAGTCATGTCTGCAAAAACACTACAATAAATACAAGAGTGTACTAAAGTTGGCAAAAATACTACAGTAAAGTCTGCAGAAACTGTAAATATAGTAATACTACAGTATTTATACCATATTATACTATAGCATTTTTCCATGTGGGTAGTTCTACACAAGACCTGATTCTCCACAAGCCAATTCAAACATACATACACACACTGAGACAATAGAGCCCTCCCCTCTATTCCTGTTTTTGTTGCCCCGTCATCATTGTATTACATTGCATAATGTCTACGCGTAGCAGACACCTCCAGCCACGGCTGGCTGAAGAGCTTCCACGTTCCATAGTAAACAACTCCACTCCGCAGCAGTGGAGAGAGATACAGTAGCGGTACCATTGAGGTTGAGTGACTCACTCAACAAGAATTACGCCAATTTGGCTGGTGGATGGAAATATCTTTCAAGAGCATTTCCTCACTTCCAAGTTCATGCTTCAACTGGAAGAGAGACTAGGAGTGAAGTTTGGCATGGTGTGTAGAGCACAGCTGATAAGTAGAGGTTGGGCAAGAATTCAAGAGCTGAGAGCACCACCTCCATCATCGCCTCCCTCAT
The DNA here is from genome assembly GCF_018296145.1 of Oncorhynchus tshawytscha. Taxonomy (NCBI): domain Eukaryota; kingdom Metazoa; phylum Chordata; class Actinopteri; order Salmoniformes; family Salmonidae; genus Oncorhynchus; species Oncorhynchus tshawytscha. The sequence goes on from NC_056429.1 coordinate 59,179,022, forward strand.
CCAGCCCTATTGACTCTCTCTCTTTCACAGGAAATGAAAAAAGTACTGTACTCAACAACTCTGCACCTCTTTCCAAATGCCTGTTTGTTATCTCTCTGTCTATCTGCACAGAGGAAGGATAAGCAAGACATTGTTATCCCCAATCATATGGTGAAACACCCAAACGAAAAAAAAAACAATACATATAGTTTACTATTTACTGCATCTGAAAACAAGAGGCTGCTGAGGGAAGGACGGCTCATAATAATAGCTGCAATGGAGTGAATGGAATTGTATCAACCACATGGAAATGATGTGTTTGATACCATTCTATTTATACCTTTCTATCCATTGTGATGAGCCTGTTCTCCCCAATTAAAGTGCAACCAGCCACCTGTGGTATCTGAGTCGCTATGTCTTTCTGCACAGAGGGAAGATGAGCCAAGACATTATCGGCAAAATCATATGTTGAAAAACCCAAATTAAAAACATGTAGGTATCTGCATAAAGCTGTTCCTTTCCATTTTCTGGCAAACTGTGGGATATCATTACTGTTTATTCATTTGATTTATTTCACCTTTATTTAACCAGGTAGGCTAGTTGAGAACAAGTTCTCATTTGCAACTGCGACCTGGCCAAGATAAAGCAAAGCAGTTCAACACATACAACAACACAGAGTTACACATGGAGTAAAACAAACATACAATCAATAATACCGAAGAAAAATCTATATACAGCTGGCCGTGGTGGTGAAGTAATTACAATATAGCAATTAAACACTGGAATGGTAGAATGTGCAGAAGATGAATGTGCAAGTAGAGATACTGGGGTGCAAAGGAGCATGATAAATAAATAAATACAGTATGGGGATGAGGTAGATTGGATGGGCTGTTTACAGATGAGCTATGTACAGGTGCAGTGATCTGTGAGCTGCTCTGACAGCTGGTGCTTAAAGCTAGTGAGGGAGGTAAGCTTTAGTAATTTTTGTAGTTTGTTCCAGTCATTGGCAGCAGAGAACTGGAAGGAGAGGCGGCCGAAGGAAGAATTGGCTTTGGGGGTGACCAGTGAGATATACCTGCTGGAGCGCTTGCTACAGGTGGGTGCTGAGATAAGGTGGGACTTTACCTAGCATAGACTTGTAGATGACCTGGAGCCAATGGGTTTGGCGACGAGTATGAATTGAGTGCCAGCCAATGAGAGCGTACAGGTCGCAGTGGTGGGTAGTATATGGGGCTTTGGTGTCAAAACGGATGGCACTGTGGTAGACTGCATCCAATTTGTTGAGTAGAGTGTTGGAGGCTATTTTGTAAATGACATCGCTGAAGTCGAGGATCGGTAGGATAGTCAGCTTTACGAGGGTATGTTTGGCAGCATAAGTGAAGGATGCTTTGTTGCGGAATAGGAAGCCGATTCTAGATTACATTTTAGATTGGAGATGTTTAATGTGAGTCTGGAAGGAGAGTTTACAGTCTAACCAGACACCTAGGTATTTGTAGTTGTCCACATATTCCAAGTCAGAACCGTCCAGAGTAGTGATGCTGGGCAGGCGGGCAGGTGCGGGCAGCGATCGGATAAAGAGCATGCATTTAGTTTTAGTTTAACGCCTGCAGGCTGTCAATTACAACACCATAGGTTTCTACTAATGACCTATTTAAAAAGACAGTTCAATCCAAGGGCTAATAGGTGACCCTTTACCAAGGGACACTGGAAATGTGTCCCTGCCCATTTTTTGGTCATCACAAAGGTTTAAAGGGTGACCGTTTAACAGCTCTGTTGTGTTTTAGTGTGTTTATACTACAGTATGTATCCACTGTCCACACTATGTTCATGTGTACTACACATGACTTCACTCCAGGGCCACAACCCTTTCTTTAATTTCAACTCAAAATGCTAGAGGTTTCTGACTCTGAACATATCAGACTGCTTATGTTGCCGTTGTTGCTGTGTGACGGATCGCTGTGACGTCATTAAAGGTCACTCCCCCCCCAGCTGACCTCCTGGACAGCACACTGTGTGTCACCTCAGTGATTTATAGCTTGTGTCACTTCACAGGAATCAGCTCGCTATATGGTTTTTGCCTTAGACCTACAGGGCCTCTAAGTTTTGGAGTTTAAAGCTGTAGTGGCTGGCTTCAGAAAGCCCCACCGTTAATTCAAAGCATTCTTGACTAATCTCATTCCCAGATTCCAGTTTCAGTGTTTAGGCTGTGATGATAGTACTATGCATATATCTATATGGAATGTGTGCACACACACACGCAATGACACAAATATTAATTTTGTTTGTTGCTTCAGTGTCTTTAGATATTTTTGTCAGGTGTTACTATGGAATACTGAAGTATACAGGTAATTACAAGCATTTCATAAGTGTCAAAGGCTTTTATTGACAATTACATGAATTTGATGCAAAGAGTCAATATTTGCAGTGTTGACCCTTCTTTTTCAAGACCTCTGCAATCCGCCCTGGCATGCTGTCAATTTACTTCTGGGCCACATCCTGACTGATGGCAGCCCATTCTTGCATAATCAATGCTTGGAGTTGGTCAGAATTTATGGGTTTTTGTTTGTCCACCTGCCTCTTGAGGATTGACTACAAGTTCTCAATGGGATTAAGGTCTGGGAAGTTTCCTGGCCATGGACCCAACATATCGATGTTTTGTTCCCCGAGGCACTTAGTTATCACTTTTGCCTTTTGGCAATGTGCTCCATCATGCTGGAAAAGGCATTGTTCATCACCAAACTGTTCCTGGATGGTTGGGAGAAGTTGCTCTCGGAGAATGTGTTGGTACCATTCTTTATTCATGGCTGTGTTCTTAGGCAAAATTGTGAGTGAGCCCACTCCCTTGGCTGAGAAGCAACCCCATACATGAATGGTCTCAAGATGCTTTACTGTTGGCATGACACAGGACTGATGGTAGCGCTCACCTTGTCTTCTCCAGACAAGCTTTTTTCCGGATGCCCCAAAAAATCGGAAAGGGGATTCATCAAAGAAAATGACTTTACCCCAGTCTTCAGCAGTCCAATCCCTGTACCTTTTGCAGAATATCAGTCTGTCCCTGATGTTTTTCCTGAAGAGAAGTGGATTCTTTGCTGCCCTTCTTGACACCAGGCCATCCTCCAAAAGTCTTCGCCTCACTGTGCGTGCAGATGCACTCACACCTGCCTGCTGCCATTCCTGAGCAAGCTCTGTACTGGGGGTGCCCCGAACACGCAGCTGAATCAACTTTAGGAGATGGTCCTGGCGGTTGCTGGACTTTCTTGGGCGCCCTGAAGCCTTCTTCACAACACTTGAACCGCTCTCCTTGAAATTCTTGATGATCCGATAAGTGGTTGATTTAGGTGCAATCTTACTGGCAGCAATATCCTTGCCTGTGAAGCCCTTTTTGTGCAAAGCACTGATGACGGCACATGTTTCCTATCAGGTAACCATGGTTGACAGAGGAAGAACAATGATTCCAAGCACCACCCTCCTTTTGAAGCTTCCAGTCTGTTATTCGAACTCAATTAGCATGACAGAGTGATCCCCAGCCTTGTCCTCATCAACACTCACACCTGTGTTAACGAGAGAATCACTGACATGATGTCAGCTGGTCCTTTTGTGGCAGGGCTGAAATGCAGTGGAAATGTTTTTTGGGGGGATTCAGTTCATTTGCATGCAAGAGGGACTTTGCAATTAATTGCAATTCATCTGATCACTCTTCATAACATTCTGGAGTATATGCAAATTGCCATCATACAAACAGGCTTTGTGAAAATGTATATTTGTGTCATTTTCAAAACTTTTGGCCACGACTGTACACACAGATGTTCAACACAAGTGACAAAATCACCAACACATTCTGTCAGAGTCTCTTTATGAATGGAAAGCAGCAAACGGCAGAACGCATTTCAGTATACCATTAGCATCAAGCTATACATAGACACTTACCGGTATGTCAGGATATGTACCTCTTTTCAAATGGCGAGATAACAGATAAGGCAGGGAGTGCTTCAAACAGCATGGCCTTGCTGCCCCCCTCGAAAGCCTTCCTCCCCCTTTCTGTTTATGTAACTCTGGACATCAGATCTCAATTCTGACTCACATGCATCCTGCCTATTACTTACAAACTGACCTGATCCCCGAGTGAAATGAGAAAGAGTGAGGAGGAAGAATAATATGAGAAGAAGGCGATGAAGAGGGCGGAGGAGGAGGATGAAGAACATGTTCCTACCGCTGTAGGAAAGAGGCAAAGAGCAAGAGAAAATCAGATGAAATGAGAGAGAGTGGGAGAAAGAGCGAGAGATCAGACAAGAGGGAAGGGTGAGACTTGGCTGGAGGGAGAAAGGAGGAGGCAGGGAAGTAGTAGGCAGCTTGTTGCTGGAAATAAGACATGTACAGTGTTTCTCCCTTCTGTGTGTGGGATTGCTGCAGAATTGCTGAATGTTACCTACATTATATACAGTACAGGCATAATCACACATTAGTTCCTACACAAATGGCTTATAGGCAAGAGATGCAAGTCTCAGATTTGATCTGATCTGATGTGATCTGGCTTCTATAATGTGACACATCCAAACCCTTAAGTGCCACCCTGATCCAGTCTGCTCCAGTTACGTCTGCATTATTTCACATTCCGTGATTTGCTAGCCGGTATATCACACTTACAGTGTGAGCCACATACACTCTTAGAAAAAAAATAGCTATCTAGAACCTAAAAGGGGTTGTCAGCTGTCCCCATAGGAGGAGCCTTTGAAGAACCCCTTTGGTTCCAGGTAGAACCTTTACCACAGAGGGTAATACATTGAACCCAAAGGGGTTCTATGTGAAACCAGAAAGCGTTCTCCTATGGGAACAGCTGAAGAACCTTTTTGGAATCTTTTTGTCTAAAAGTGTATGTCTGGAACGTGGCTTGGGTTTTGGGTGTACTGTACTGTGACTGCACTGGAGAGCACAACAGCCACAGCATTTCTGGCTGAGTTTATGCTGGCCAATCCCCAATTTATGATTTTGATGCAGTGAGGTGTTGTTTAGAGTTGTTTAGGCAACAGAGGAGAATGCCATAAGCAGCGTGTAGCCTGGACGGTCCATTATATCACCAAGTACAACTTTTAAAAAAGTTCAAGAAATATCCCTCTGGGTATCTGAGTGTCATTCTGATTTTGTCCTGTTGATGGGCAGATGAGACGTCAAAAACTCACCCTCTACATCAATCTTACAGTTGCACCCTCCTTGGTGGCCAGGGGACAGCCAGTGACTAAGATCCAGTCTCATGTAAGTCTGTCAGTCCTGCCTGTCTGTCCACGTGCTCCTTCCATCCCTCCGAGGACTAAAAGAACAGAGAGGACCTCTGCATCTGGGAGCCCACATTTTTAAAGAGGGCTTGCAGTTTGCACACCTTACAGTGCTTCATCTTACTACTATTCCCCCTCCCTGCTGGCTCCTCGCTGCCCGGCTTATCCAGCCAGGGTGTCCACATACCCCCATGGAGCTGAGGGGTCCACCATGTGGGCACCTGGTTGTACTCGGCCAGTCTGGCCAGCAGTATCTAGACCACCTCCGGCCGTGCATCAGCCAGTTTTGACATCAAATCAAATCAAATCAAATGTATTTATATAGCCCTTCGTACATCAGCTGATATCTCAAAGTGCTGTACAGAAACCCAGCCTAAAACCCCAAACAGCAAGCAATGCAGGTGTAGAAGCACGGTGGCTAGGAAAAACTCCCTAGAAAGGCCAAAACCTAGGAAGAAACCTAGAGAGGAACCAGGCTATGTGGGGTGGCCAGTCCTCTTCTGGCTGTGCCGGGTGGAGATTATAACAGAACATGGCCAAGATGTTCAAATGTTCATAAATGACCAGAATGGTTGTATAATAATAAGGCAGAACAGTTGAAACTGGAGCAGCAGCACGGTCAGATGCACTGGGGACAGCAAGGAGTCGTCATGTCAGGTAGTCCTGGGGCATGGTCCTAGGGCTCAGGTCCTCCGAGAGAGAGAAAAAAAGAGAGAATTAGAGAGAGCATATGTGGGGTGGCCAGTCCTCTTCTGTCTGTGCCGGGTGGAGATTATAACAGAACATGGCCAAGATGTTCAAATGTTCATAAATGATCAGCATGTTCGAATAATAAGAAGGCAGAACAGTTGAAACTGGAGCAGCAGCACGGCCAGGTGGACTGGGGACAGCAAGGAGTCATCATGTCAGGTAATCCTGGGGCATGGACATCTCATCTCATCCCGACGTTGCCCCATGTCCTGCCACTGCTGGACCCCCCCGGGCAGGGTCTGAGGCGGCACACAGTCCCCTACATTTTCAGTCAGCAGCTTCCAGTCCGCAGCCTGTATGGCTGCCCGCACTGCTGTGTCCCAGATGCCGAAGCTGTTGAGGGCCTGGAGTCTGCCTCACTGGGCCATCGAGATACCGGGTCGATATTGATGGCCCCCCACACCAGAGACAACGGGGGGAGGGGGTACCAGTCAGAAACATGGATCAGCGCCTTTCTCACCTTCCCTTTCCACTTCAGGAATGGGCTGTGGACGAAACCCACTGCTCGCACTCCCCCTTCCCAGTAGGTACCCTTCTCTCCACGCATGGGCCAGTTACAGCCCCCAGAGAAAGGCTGGCCCCCGTTGTCTGAGGAGTAGACCAGAACAGAGTTCTGATAGAGGCCACTGGTTCTCAGCTCCTGCACCAGCTCCCCCACACTCTCGTCCACACAGCTCAGAATAGCTGCACAGTGTTGTCGCAGGCAGTTGTCCGGGTTACTGCAGCATCGCAGAAAGTGGTGTGGTGCCTGCAGGGGTGTGTGGATGGCCTGGAGTGGAACAGGAACAGGAAGAGGGGCTTCCAGGGGTCATGGGCCCTCAGGATCTTCTGAACCCTGGATGGAAAGAGGAGTAGGCCACCAGGTCTGGGTTACTTCTTTATATAACTGAGACGTTATGTAAAATACATCAACTCTGTTGTGTCCTAATCTTTGAAATAGCTGAAGACTTTGAAGTGCCCAATTATAATCAAATGCGAATCACTTTATCAAGAACACTCTAAAAACGTCTTCATTCCGTTTCCAACATGCACAGTAGTGTTTAGTACTAGACAAGCTCCTTTTCGTACATTAATTACAACACCACGAAAGATGTGTGTAAAGGCTGACCTCACCTCTTTATGTAGAGTGTTGCTGAGTAGTTACTGCTCAGCTCCAGGTCGTCTCTCCCCATCGTGCAGGTCAAAGCCACAGGCCTCAGCCTGGTCACAGCTCTCATAGGAGAAGTGATCACCACTGCCCGTCAGGGAGCCTAAGAAGCTATGGAAGCTGTGGCCCGTGGGCAGGTAGCCCGGCCGGCAGAAGCCCAGGTGCCACTTCCCTACCATCTGGGTGCTGTAGCCTGGCTCCTGCAGTCGTTCAGCCAGGGTGGGCGCATCTGAGGGCAGGCACAGGGGCAGGCACAGGGACAGGCACAGGGACAGGCACAGGGACTGGCACAGGGACAGGCACAGGGACTGGCACAGGGACTGGCACAGGGACAGGCACAGGGACTGGCACAGGGACAGGCACAGGGACAGGCACAGGGACAGGCACAGGGACTGGCGCGCCCGGATGATGGAATGCTGGCGGCCCGTATGGATCTGGTACCTGGGAAAAGGGGGAGAGGAGGGGAAGGTGAGATGAGAGCTAAAGCAAGATTGCCAGAACCAATTTATTGTCAGGGATCACAGTTAGAACCTTCAAACTATTGTTCCAAACACATACATACCTATTCAAAACAACATGCAATGTTCTGACAGATCACCCCTTTATTTAGAAGCAAGGTCATAAGAATGCACAGGATTTTGAGAAGAATCATTCCATTCAGGATAATATATAATAAGCCAGTACAATAAATGCATTACTCACCGTCCAGTCATGAGCTGGCTGCATGAGGGCGAGCAGATTGACTGGACATATGGACATAGTAGTTCTCCAGCTTCACCCCCTCCCCAGCCAGCTGGTCCAGGACCGGAGTGTGGACGTCCGAGCCATGGTAGCCCACGTCCCCATAGCCCTGGTCATCCACCAGGATGAAGATGAGACCGAGAGGCATGCAGCAGAGACAGCCTAGTATGGCCACTCCGAGCAGAGGGAAGTCCGACTTGACAGCACCTCTCATAACCATCATCAGTCTGGAGGGTAGTGTATGTCTGAGATCTGTTACTCCGATTCAGACCAGGATTGCGAAGCAATGTCTGGGCTGTGTGTGTCTGTCTGGGTTGTGTGTTTCTGTCTGGGCTGTGTGTGTATGTCTGTCTGGGCTGTGTGTGTCTGTCTGGGCTGTGTGTGTCTGTCCGGGCTGTGTGTGTCTGTCCGGGCTGTGTAGGTCTGAATGGGCTGTGTGTGTATGTCTGTTTGGGCTATGCGTGTCTGTCTGGGCTGTGCATGTCTGTGTGTGTGTCTAGTTGGAGGTACAGAGGCTTCTCCTTCACAGGAACCTGCCACATTCGCACACAAAATGTCCACACACACACACACACACACACACACACACACACACACACACACACACACACACACACACACACACACACACACACACACACACACACACACACACACACACACACACACACACACACACACACACACACACACACACACACACACAATTGTTTTGCAACTCCATTGAAAAACACATGTGGAAGGTATAGTTCACATGGTGAAAAACAATGTTGACACCTCCTGGCCATGAGGTAAACTACAATCCTACAACCACAAGCTCCAGCTGCGTTGACAACTACAGTGCCTTCTACAGACACAGCCGCTGGTGCTGGGGCTGAGGGAACATAGGGATAGTGCTGAGGGAACATAGGGCTGAGGGAACATAGGGCTGAGGGAACATAGGGCTGAGGGAACATAGGGATAGTGCTGAGGGAACATAGGGCTGAGGGAACATAGTGCTGGGATAGTGCTGAGGGAACATAGGGCTGAGGGAACATAGTGCTGAGGGGAACAGAGTGCTGAGGGAACATAGGGCTGAGGGCTGGGAACATAGGGATGAGGGAACATAGGGATAGTGCTGAGGGAACATAGGGCTGAGGGAACATAGGGCTGAGGGAACATAGGGCTGAGGGAACTGAGGGAACTGATAGTGCTGAGGGAACAGAGTGCTGAGGGAAGATAGGGCTGAGGGAACATAGGGCTGAGGGAACATAGGGATAGTGCTGAGGGAACATAGGGCTGAGGGAACATAGGGCTGAGGGAAGATAGGGCTGAGGGAACATAGGGCTGAGGGAACATAGGGCTGAGGGAACATAGGGCTGAGGGAACATAGGGCTGAGGGAACATAGGGCTGAGGGAACATAGGGCTGAGGGAACATAGGGATAGTGCTGAGGGAGGGCTGAGGGAACATAGGGCTGAGGGAACATAGGGATAGTGCTGAGGGAACATAGGGCTGAGGGAACATAGGGTAGACCCTGTGAAAAGTCTGCTGTGGAAAACAACAAGCAGAATCAAAGCCTCCCGTCCCTCACGTTTCAGTTTAATCATAGATAATAAGCCTTGAAAACACAGAGCATCAATCGATCTGTCTAAGCTCCTGATGCTCATATTTCCGTAACCATAGGAAAGCACCGGTTTTGCTCTCATTCAATTCCCAGAACAGAAGCTTTATCAATGATTATTTCATCCGCACAGTATTAGTGATATTAGACCTATTAGTGGTCAAATTGAAGATTTCTTTTCAGTTCTGAGGCCTGTAGTTGGATCAGAATGTGACACTTGTGGCTGGATTCTCAAAAGCACATTATCTGACAGAGAGTGACATTAGGGAAGTATTTGACAAGTAGATCTTCATTAGTGTAAGTCAACATAATACAGTACAGTAGTACCAGACAACCATGTCCTATTTCAGAGGACATTCACTCACCATCAAGATCTGAAGCGAATATGAAAATAGATTTCGACAAAGTATTACTCTTTCATTGCCCAATACCATTTGAACAAAATCACCACTGATAACCACTCATACGTGAACGCACAGTGAACCCTATCTGGTGATCAGTGAGTAGAGCAGCATCACATCTATAGTGGGGTAGTATTTGATATGTGTATATTATATATACCTCACATGCGACCCATGATAAGATTTTGTCATTTGTTTTGTAAATGTTTCTCTTTATCTGACTCCATTTAACATGACAGTAAAAACATGTGCAATCAAGTATTATGCGTTTAGCTGACTAAGATAAAGAAATGGTCATGAGAAGTGAATATCAAAGCAAGTATTATTGAATAACTTGGACAGGTGAATGGATTCACATACACGAAGCATAATTCTAGGCATATATATCCTAAGGTTAACTTACAAGACAAAGCATGAACAGAGGCTTAAAAGCCTGGGAAATTAGAAAATATCACAAGACCAAACCTCCCATGTACAGGATACGAGAGAGAACAACAGACCTTCAATTTCATTTCTAACATCTGAAGGTGTACATTTTTCAAACCACAACCAACCACCATTGACCAATCAAACGATACCAAGTTTACAGTAACCTGATTACCCAATGCAAATACACAATGAAATCCCTTTGCATAGAGTCATTTAGTTCACCCTGTACAGATACAACTGACCACAGAGATCATACATCCATGTAGGTAGCTTCAGAGTTCTACTCAGAGAACAAGTTACAGATAGAATAATACCATAGTATCCATGTCTGGTATCACGTATGTCACATTCCATGGTCAGTCCTCTGGATACTATAGAGAGAGAGACACATTTTTGGCCCTTCAAAGGTGTGAAGCGCATACTGACCCTTGGGCATAGTCTTGAGCCATTTGCCATGCGGCCGGAGGTGACAGAGAGCACTTCAATTAGGCCCTGTACAGTGAACAACATCCCCTGGCTTCCTTCCACTTTGTAGGCCTATCGACCTGCCGCTCTTAGGATAGCCTCCACAACGCTGCTTTCCAATGAAGCCGAAAGGAAATCGATGCCAAAGAAACAAGTCCATTTCCTACATTATAGGGCCAAAGCAGACAGCTATTTTATTCCCGGTCCTTTTTTTTAGTGACCCACAGAGAAGGGGTGGGGGGACAAAGAGAAGGGCATAAGATTGCTCTGCCTCCATGGAGCCACACATAAATGGGAAATAACTGAACAAACAGAAAAAAACACATCTACCAGTTTTAAAAAACACAACACACTCTCGGTAGTGATAGGATCTCATGGAGATATTGTTTCAAGAGTTGAATGTGGTAGGATCATGTCGGACAACCCCATTTGGTGATTTATGTTTACCGTGGGCAAAAGAGTATGGCTTAAATATGTGGGTTTGACTAAATGAGCCCATAGTATGTAACTCAACCCTAGGCTGTGTGTGAATTGACACTGTGTCAGTGTGCCTGCTGCCTCTACTGCTTAGTGTGCAAGCATTTGTGTTCTCCATGACAGAGACACCAGCGAACTCCAAGAAATCTTTTGGAAAGAAAGAAGCGTAGAGTATATAAGGCAGGTGGGATTTATTAATGAGAAGACTAAGTGACTCATTGTGTCTTGAGGTTCTTAGGCAGGTAGACATGCAGTCTCTCAGGCAGGTAGGCAGGCAGGCTCTCAGGTAGGCAGGCTCTTAGGCAGGCAGGTGGATCTCAGGGAGAGAGAAAGAGACGTTTGGGGATGAACAATAGAACCATCCTCACTGGCAGGGTTTTTACACTCATCCTACTAAAGAGAACAAATATGAAAAATGTCTAACCGTGGTAATACATTCCCAAGACACTAATTTCTCACAGAGACACTAGCTTGTTCTTAGTTATAAATGATGTGGGTGTTAGCAAGTGGCTGAGAAAACAGTCATCAGTGAGAGAAACAATTGAAATTAAGTGGAGGTGAGATCCGCCGAGGTCACATAAGATTAAAGACAAAGAGACAGACAGACAGAGTCAAGCAGGGGAGGACATCCAACATGACACATGTCAGTGAGAATCATGTAAAACCTGCTGTACTGTACAGCCTAAAGGAGATATTTCACAATTGCCGCTCTGAAATTCACCTCATCCTATACAGTCCCACTGGTGACAGAATTCATCATTCACACAGACACATTTACACTCTTGCACACACACACACACACACACACACACACACACACACACACACACACACACACACACACACACACACACACACACACACACACACACACACACACACACACACACACACAAAGACCGGGTGGCTCGACGTCATATAGGCCTCCCTCCATTGAGAGATACTATTTCTGTGTCTCCCTGACGTCATATCTGAAGATGATACCGCCACTGACCTTGTAATGCAGTCCCAGTAATAGTCTGGTATCATTTTTGCTATCACAGTGGAAACCCAATACTTTCCCCATAAATCTCAATTTCCATAGGAAAGACAACAGTACCAAAACTAGCCCAGGAAACAATTTGTCTTTCAACACCATTCCATCATTACATGAAATGAAAAACTTTGATAAATGAACTAGTTGTACTGTACTTTCTCCTCCTTCCTCACAGGCTAGCCCGTGACTGCATCCTTCCCATTATCGCCTGAGGAGAGTAGCGATCTGTTAGACATATCCATAATGAAGAGGTTTACACAACCCTAGAGCTGCCTACTATAGCACTGGAGTGGAGTCAGTCTGTGGGTGACAGCTCATTCCGGTAGCTTAACAGAGAAATACATGCAGACTGCTGCACCGATATTCCTGTAGCAGGGGGTAGTAGGAGGGGAAGGGTTCCTTGACCGATAAACAACCCAATGCTGCTGAGAAATTATCTTTCATTTTAAAGGTAAGAGCTTTCCCTCATACTGCTATATCTGTATAGAGAAACCACAGGAGGATTCCTACAGTATACTTCACTGACATTCAACCAGCTGGCACATGAGAAAGGTGTGTGTGTTTGTGTGCGTGCACATGCACAGGTGTGTGACACCGTTGGCAGCAGGTATGGATCAAAGAGCGCCACATGGCTCTCTTCCAGGTCTAAGACACTCAGCATCTGGCACAGATAGGCAGAGTGACCAGGGTAGACCCCAGGGAGGTATGGGTCCAGGGCTGCAGTGTCAGTCACAATCATGCAGCAGAGGTCAGTAGTTCAGCCTGACAGAGAGCATTTCTCTCTCTCTCTCTCTCTCTCTCTCTCTCTCTCTCCAATTAAATTCAAGGGGCTTTATTGGAATGAGAAATATTAACTCAGCAAAGAAACATCCTCTCACTGTCAACTGTTTATTTTCAGCAAACTTCAGGTGTAAATATTTGTATGAACATAACATTCAACAACTGAGACAAACTGAACAAGTTCCATAGACATGTGACTAACAGAAATTGAATAATGTGTCCCTGAACAAAGGCGGAGGGGGGGGGGTTCAAAATCAAAAGTAACAGTCAGTATCTGGTGTGGCCACCAGCTGCATTAAGTACTGCAGTGCATCTCCTCATGGACTGCCCCAGATTTGTCAGTTCTTGCTGTGAGATGTTACCCCACTCTTCCACAAAGGCACCTGCAAGTTCCCAGACATTTCTGGGGGGAATGGCCCTAGCCCTCACCCTCCGATCCAACAGGTCCCAGACGTGTTCAAATGGGATTGAGATCTGGGCTCTTCGCTGGCCATGGCAGAACACTCACATTCCTGTCTTGCAGGAAATCACACACAGAAGGAGCAGTATGGCTGGTGGCATTGTCATGCTGGAGTGTCATGTCAGGATGAGCCTGCAGTAAGGGTACCACATGAGGGAGGAGAACGCACAGCGTTGAGATTGCCTGCAATGACAACAAGCTCAGCCCGATGATGCTGGGACACACCGGCCCAGAACACGACGTACCCTCCACCTCCAAATCGATCCCGCTCCAGAGTACAGGCCTCGGTGTAACGCTCATTCCTTCAGCGATAAACGTGAATCTGACCATCACCCCTGGTGAGACAAAACCGCAACTCGTCAGTGAAGAGCACTTTTTGCCAGTCCTGTCTGGTCCAGCGACGGTGGGTTTGTGCCCATAGGCGCCGTTCTTGCCGGTGATGTCTGGTGAGGACCTGCCTTACAACAGGCCTACAAGCCCTCAGTCCAGCCTCTCTCAGCCTATTGCGGACAGTCTGAGCACTGATGGAGGGATTGTGCATTCCTGGTGTTGCAGAATCTGTACAGAAGCACCAGATCATCAGAAAACAGTAGACATTTGACTTCAGATTCTAGTAGGGTGAGGTTGGGTGCTGCAAACAGTCCTACTGCCCTCGGCAATTTGTTGATATATACAGTGGCTTGCGAAAGTATTCACCCTCTTTGGAATTTTTCCTATTTCGTTGCCTTACAACCTGGAATTAAAATGGATATTTTGGAGGTTTGTAATCATTTGATTTACACAACATGCCTGCCACTTTGAAGATGCGAAATATGTTTTGTGAAACAAACAAAAAATAAGACTAAAAAACAGAAACTTGAGCGTGCATAACTATTCACCCCCCCAAAGTCAATACTTTGTAGAGCCACCTTTTGCACCAATTACAGCTGCAAGTCTCTTGGGGTATGTCTTTATAAGCTTGGCACATCTATCCACTGGGATGTTTGCCCATTCTTCAAGGCAAAACTGTTTCAGCTCATTCAAGTTGGATGGGTTCCGCTGGTGTACAGCAATCTTTAAATCATTCCACATATTCTCAATTGGATTGAGGTATGGGCTTTGACTAGGCCATTCCAAGACATTTACATGTTTCCCCTTAACCACTCAAGTATTGCTTTAGCAGTATGTTTAGGGTCATTGTCCTGCTGAAAGGTGAACCTCGGTCCCAGTCTCAAATCTCTGGAAGACTGAAACAGCTTTTTCTAAAAAGCTACATTTTAGTCTCATCTGACCAGAGTACCTTCTTCCATATGTTTAGGAAGTCTCCCACATGCCTTTTCGCAAACACTAAATGTGTTTGCTTATTTTTTTCTTTAAGTAATGGCTTTTTTTCTGGACACTCTTCCATAAAGTCCAGCTCTGTGGAGTGTACGGCTTAAAGTGGTTCTATGGATAGATATGCCAAACTCTGCTGTGGAGCTTTGCAGCTCCTTCAGGGTTATCTTTGGTCTCAATGTTGCCTCTCTGATTAATTCTCTCCTTGCCTGTTCCTTGAGTTTTGGTGGACGGCCCTCTCTTCGCAGGTTTGTTGTAGTGCCATATTCTTTCATTTTTTAAATAATGGATTTAATGGTGCTCCGTGGGATGTTCAAAATGTCAGATATTTTTTTATAAGCCAACCCTGATCTGTACTTCTCCACAACTTTGTCCCTGACCTGTTTGGAGAGCTCCTTGGTCTTCATGGTGTCGCTTGCTTGGTGGTGCCCCTTGCTTAGTGGTGTTGCAGACTATGGGGCCTTTCAGAACAGGTGGCAGATCATGTGACACTTAGATTGCACACAGGTGGACTTTATTTAACTAATTATGTGACTTCTGAAGGTAATTGGTTGCACCAGATCTTGTTTGGGGCTTCATAGCAAAGGGGGTGAAAACATATGCACGCACCGCTTTTCACATTTTTGAATCTAAGTTTTTGAAACTAGTAATTATTTTTTATTTCACTTCACCGATTTTCACTATTTTGTGTATGTCCATTACATGAAATCCCCCCAAATTAATTTAAATGACAGGATGTAATGCAACAAAATAGTAAAAATGCCAAGGGGATGAATACTTTTGAAAGGCACTGTACATACCCAGCGTGCGACAGAACTGAAGGAGTTGTGACCCGTTTTTGTTGGTTAAGTTGTCATAGTTGTGCCTAGGACAGAATATGGGGGAGGGAATGCTGTCACCTCCAGCCAGGTTTTTGTCCCCCTGTGTGCTGAGGGTGTCAGGTTCTTGTCCGGTTCTGGCATTTAGGTCACCACAGACTAACTAGTACATGTCCCTGGACCTGGAAATGATGGATTTCCCCCTCCAGGATGGAGAAGCTGTCTTCATTAAAGTATGGTGATTCTAGTGGGGGGATAAAGGTAGCACTCTCTCTCTCACACACACATACACACACACAAGGCAGAGGCGTCAATCTATCACCTGTTGTCTCTGTGTGTCTCCCAGGACAGTTATGAACCTACGATGCAATGTGAACATTGCTGTGACTAAAATGTGAAGCAATAATAGTTTATCTGTATTTTAAGCTAAACATTTTAATCTGTTCCATCAGCCTTATTAATTGATAGGGCGCATACCTCCACTACACTACTTTGATACACATCATGGGGATTAAGAAGTTAGTATACTCAATTCCCACTGAAAACTAAGTGGGTATACAGTGTATACTCTGCACTACACCAATGATAGTATAGTATTCACTGTAGTGTTTTTGCGGACTAAATTATTTACTGAAATACAGAATTCTACAGTAAGTACTGTAGTATTTTGCCATATGGGTAGCACTGGGATTGAACCTGCATTGTTGGGAGCTGTAAATCACAGTCTTCCCCATGGTACTTCCATGTACACTCATTCCAAAGCTTAAATTTGACTCCTCTACAGCATCTCTTGTGTCCTGCTATTTGTGCTATTGGTTTTACACAGAGGGGGAATACTACACCAAACACAACACATTTCAGCGACTGCAGGACAAATACAGGATACGATATAGCAGGCATATCTCTGTAAACATACACTTTGTCAGTGCAGGACTGAGGTAATAGGAGACGGTCCAGTGTATTTGTGTGTGTGTGAGTGCGTTCATGAGTGCGTTTTTGTGTGTGTGTGTGTGTGTGTGTGTGTGTGAGGATTGCTCTCTGTTCTTAAAGTTTGAGGGCCTATAGTGTGTTACTGTTTGCTCTACTGGTCATCCTGCTCTTCCTTAAGGAAGGTATATATTTGTGTGTGTGTATGTATGTGTGTGTGTAAGAAGAGGCAATCTACCTCCAATCTGACATGTCTTCTCAGTGGTTTAGAGGAACCTCACTCAGTGGAGGATGCCCCTGCAAAGTAGAAACAGGGTAAGAGTGTGTCTGAGGATGAGGGTAGACCCTATTTTTTTATTTAAAGTAATGAAACATTTATATTTGCAGAAATATATGGTAATATGATAATATTGCTTGAAATTATTGATGAAAAAGACCTCTTCCCTAGCATCCTTTCCTCAAGAGGATGAGGCAGAAGATGAGGCTGAAGTGGGTATTAGGCATTCCTATTTTTCCTTACAATAATGATTGATTGATTTGATTTATTACATATATTTGAAAATGTACAGTACCAGTCAAAAGTTTGGACACACCTACTCATTCAAGGGTTTAGCTTCATTTGTACTATTTTCTACATTGTAGAATAATAGTGAAGACATCAAAACTATGAAATAACACACATGGAATCATGTAGTAACCCAAAATAAGTGTTAAATCAAAATATATTTTCTATTTGAGATTCTTCAGTCGCCTTGACAGCTTTGCACACTCTTGGCATTCTCTCAACCATCCTCATGAAGTAGTCACCTAGAATGCATTTTAATTAACAGGTGTGCCTTGTTAAAAGTTAATTTGTGCAATTTCTTTCCTGTGTTTGAGCCAATCAGTTGTGTTCTGACAAGGTAGGGGTGGTATAAAGATAGCCCTATTTGGTAAAAGACCAAGTCCATATTATGGCAAGAACGGCTCAAATAAGCAAAGAGAAATGAGTCCATTTTTAAAAAACCTTTATTTAACTAGGCAAGTCAGTTAAGAACAAATTCTTATTTTCAATGACGGCCTAGGAACAGTGCCTGTTCAGGGGCAGAAGAGATTTATGTACCTTGTCAGCTCAGGGGTTTGAACTTGCAACCTTCCAGTTACTAGTCCAACGCTCTAACCACTAGGCTACCCTGCCACCCATTAATTTAAGACATGAAGGTCAGTCAATATGGAACATTTCAAGATCTTTGAAAGTTTCTTCAAGTGCAGTCGCTAAAACCATCAAGCGCTATGATGAAACTGGCTCTCATGAGGACCGCCACAGGAAAGGAAGACCCAGAGTTACCTTTGCTGCAGAAGATACTTAACCAGCATAGCTACCACAGCATTCTGCAGCGATACGCCATCCCATCTGGTTTGTGCTTTGTGGGACTGTCAATTGTTTTTCAACAGGACAATGACCCAAGACACCTGCAGGCTGTGTATGGGCTATTTAATGAAGGAGAGTGGAGTGCTGCATCAGATGACCTGGCCTCCACAATCCCCCGACCTCAAACAAGTTGTGATGAGTTGGACTGCAGAATGAAGGAAAAGAAGCTAAGTGCTCAGCAAATGTGGGAACTCCTTCAAGACTGTTGGAAAAGCATTCCAGGTGAAGCTGGTTGAGAGAATGCCAAGAGTGTGCAAAGCTGTCAAAGGGTGGCTATTTTGAATAATCTAAAATATATTTTGATTTGTTTACCACTTTTTTGGTTACATGGTTTGTCTTCGCTATTATTCTACCATGTTGAAAATAGTAAAAAATAAAGCAAAACCCTTGAATGAGTAGGTGTCCAAATGTTTGACTGGTACTGTACAACAAAAACATGCCTCAGCAATGAGAAGTCATGCGTGGCACCAGATTTAACAGCTCATTTACATCTTGTCACGTTGGTAACAATGATTCCGATTTTTTTTATTACACCTAAAATTACAGTGTGCCGTGTAAAAGGCACAAGAAACAAACAAACACGTACACAAAACACAGGGTTGAAACCCAAACAAAAGAGCAAGGAGTACCTCAAATAAATAACACAAATGCACAATGATTATCACACGGGACGAGACCTGTAATCATCTGCGCAATCCACAAGGGCACGAAAGTCCAAAACACACAGCACACGCACACGCACCAACGGACATTGTAACAATAATCGACCAGACCATGGAAACCAAAGGGCACATATATACAAATACTAATCAGTGGGAATAAGGGACAGGTGTGCGTGATGAATGTTCCGGAGGGATCTGTGACACATCTGAAGTCTCCGGGCAGGTGGACGTATAAACATGAAAACAGTACATATGAACAGACAACATACATATAAAAACAGAGGTCAGGACATACAGTAGAGACACATTTCAAAACAGAAGTCAGAAAAGTTATTGCACCTATTGAAATTGCACATGTGCTTTAGTGTGTCTTCTGCTGAATTAAAAAGTAATTGTGACATATTAGATTAAAATCAGTGTGAACACATCTGATTGGACTCCATGTTTTTGTCTCAGATGAGAAGGCTTGGAGGCTGCTAAAGCTTTCAGGGAGGAAGAACGGCCATTCCATGTCTTTATTGCTTTGTATGAGAAGGCATATTGGGAGAAGGTGGTTGACTGTTTGGGGATTCTACAGTTCCCCCTGGTGGAGGTTCTTGTAACCCTGTAACCCTGATATTTAGGTCTGAGCAGAGGTTGACGAAGACCTGCAGAGGTGGAGGTGCTATACTGAGCTTTATCTTGAATAACAGGCAGATGTTTCAGTATAGAATGAAGTTGTAAAAACTGAACATGTCTAAACATATAATACATAAAGTATGTACTGTACATTAATCACCTTTATATGTGCTGACAGATGCTGCTGTACTACAAGAGGATATTTTTCCTCTTTCTATTTTTTTTTGTATTTGTTTTATTTTTTATATATTTTTTGCCTAACTTTTAAATAAAAGGTAAGTTGAGTCGTGGACATAGATGTACATATGGACGAGCCACTGCAGGTCAAGGTAAGTTGTCTGTTACTGGGGGTTTGGTGTGTGTGTGCTACCCTGTCTGTCCGTTAGTGAAGTATGTGTGTTACATTTGTTTGCTTTAGCTTACTGGGCACCCTGCTCTCATGCTCAAGGAAGGTGACTCTAAGAAAAAATGATACATTGTATGTATCAAGCATGTATCAAGCAGCTCAGACTATGAATAAGGAGGTTCCCGACAGGTTAGAAATGCTGAGAATGACTCAAATTTTGTCACACTTTTATGTGTAGGAATAAAAGCTCTTGATTAAAATTATCTATACTTCAAGACCCAATACAACATTTAAAAAAAAATCTCAATAACAAATATTTCCTGGGTAACAATTAAGTACCTTACTGTGAAGGGCCATCTATAAGCGCAGATGTAGGATATCAAGGATCTGGAAAGACTCTGTATGCAGTATTGGTCTAAGATCCCTCCTAATGTGTTCTACAATCTCACAAAACATTTTAGAAAAAGGCTCAGAGACGTTTTCCTTGTATATGTATATGTTCTAATAGTATTGTAATACTCTATATATATATAATACTGTATATGTTCTAATAGTATAGTAATACTATATATATATAATACTGTATATGTTTTAATAGTATAGTAATGCTCTCTATATAGAATACTGTATATGTTATAATAGTATAGTAATTCTCTATATATAGAATACTGTATATGTTCTAATAGTATAGTACTACTCTATATATAGAATACTGTATATGTTCTAATAGTATAGTAATACTCTATATATAGAATAATGTATATGTTCAAATATTATAGTAATACTCTATATATAGAATACTGTATATGTTCTAATAGTATAGTAATACTCTATATATAGAATACTGCATATGTTCAAATATTATAGTAATACTCTATATATAGAATACTGTATATGTTCTAATAGTATAGTACTCGTTTATGTATAGAATACTGTATATGTTCAAAAAGTATAGTAATGCTTATTAAACAACAATATAATAGATTACCAATCAATGTACCACATTTTTCTCCATTTATTTCACCTTTATTTAATCAGGTAGGCTAGTTGAGAACAAGTTCTCATTTGCAACTGCGACCTGGCCAAGATAAAGCATAGCAGTGTGAACAGACAACACAGAGTTACACATGGAGTAAACAATTAACAAGTCAATAACACAGTAGAAAAAAAAGGGGGAGTCTATATACATTGTGTGCAAGGCATGAGGAGGTAGGCGAATAATTACAATTTTGCAGATTAACACTGGAGTGATAAATGATCAGATGGTCAAGTACATGTAGAGATATTGGTGAGCAAAAGAGCAGAAAAGTAAATAAATAAAAACAGTATGGGGATGAGGTAGGTAAAAATGGGTGGGCTGTTTACCGATAGACTATGTACAGCTGCAGCGATCGGTTAGCTGCTCAGATAGCAGATGTTTGAAGTTGGTGAGGGAGATAAAAGTCTCCAACTTCAGCGATTTTTGCAATTCGTTCCAGTCACAGGCAGCAGAGAACTGGAACGAAAGGCGGCCAAATGAGGTGTTGGCTTTAGGGATGATCAGTGAGATACACCTGCTGGAGCGCGTGCTACGGATGGGTGTTGCCATCGTGACCAGTGAACTGAGATAAGGCGGAGCTTTACCTAGCATGGACTTGTAGATGACCTGGAGCCAGTGGGTCTGGCGACGAATATGTAGCGAGGGCCAGCCGACTAGAGCATACAAGTCGCAGTGGTGGGTGGTATAAGGTGCTTTAGTGACAAAACGGATGGCACTGTGATAAACTGCATCCAGTTTGCTGAGTAGAGTGTTGGAAGCAATTTTGTAGATGACATCGCCGAAGTCGAGGATTGGTAGGATAGTCAGTTTTACTAGGGTAAGTTTGGCGGCGTGAGTGAAGGAGGCTTTGTTGCGGAATAGAAAGCCGACTCTTGATTTGATTTTCGATTGGAGATGTTTGATATGAGTCTGGAAGGAGAGTTTACAGTCTAGCCAGACACCTAGGTACTTATAGATGTCCACATATTCAAGGTCGGAACCATCCAGGGTGGTGATGCTGGTCAGGCGTGCGGGTGCAGGCAGCGAACGGTTGAAAAGCATGCATTTGGTTTTTACTAGCGTTTAAGAGCAGTTGGAGGCCACGGAAGGAGTGTTGTATGGCATTGAAGCTCGTTTGGAGGTTAGATAGCACAGTGTCCAAGGACGGGCCGGAAGTATATAGAATGGTGTCGTCTGCGTAGAGGTGGATCAGGGAATCGCCCGCAGCAAGAGCAACATCATTGATATATACAGAGAAAAGAGTCGGCCCGTAAAAGTGCACATTACCCTGATATATACTGAACAAAAATATAAACACAACATGTAATAACTTAAGGTTCATATAAGGAAATCATTCAATTGAAATAAATGTATGAATCTATGGATACAGATACCTTTAAAAAAAGGCGTGGATCAGAAAACCTGTCAGTATCTGGTGTGTCTACCATTTGCCTCATGCAGCGCAACACATCTCCTTCACATAGAATTGATTAGGCTGTTGATTGAGGACTGTGAATGTTGTCCCACTCCTCTTAAATGTCTGTGTGAAGTTGCTGGACATTGGCGGAAACTGGAACACGCTGTCGTACACATTGATTCAGAGCATCCCAAACATGCTCAATGGTTGACATGTCTGGTGAGTATGCAGGCCATGGAACAACTGGGACATTTTCAACTTTGAGTCTTTGAATGTAGAGATGGAGATAAAACTGTCCAGTTTTAATGTTTATTGCAGCTCGTACCAGTCGCTAGCTGCAACCAATTGAAGAGAGGAGTGACCCAGTGATGTGTGTGCTTTGGGGACCATGAAACGAGATGTGACTGGCAGAACCGGTGTTGTATGTGGAGGATGAGGGTTGCAGTAGGTATCTCAGATATCGTGGAGTAAGGCCTAAGAGGGTTTGTATAAATAAGCACCAACCAGTTGGTCTTGCGTCGGGTATACAGAGATGGCCAGTTCACAGAGATGTATAGAGTGCAGTGATATATCCTATAAGGAGCATTGCTGGAAAATCTGATGGCCGAATAGTAAAGAACATTTAGCTGCTGGAGAGCAGCCTCACCTGCCGATCTATAAATTATGTCTTCAAAATCTAGCATGGGTAGGATGGTCATCTGAATCAGGGTTAGTTTGGCAGCTGGGGTGAAAGAGCAGTGATTACAATATAGGAAACCAAGTCTAGATTTAACCTTAGCCCGCAGTGTGGATATGTGCTGAGAGAAGGACAGTGCACTGTCTACCCATACTCCCAAATACTTGTATGAGGTGACTACCTCAAGCTCGAAAGCCTCAGAGGTAGTAATCACACAAGTGGAGGGGTTGGGGAGGTATTGTTCTTACCAAACCACATGACCTTATTTTCGAGGTGTTCAGAACAAGGTTAAGGGCAGAGAATGCTTGTTGGACACCATGAAAACTTTGTTGTAGAGCACAACATGGGCCAGCTGAGTGTAACTGTATATAAATGGATGAGAGCGCTTCCTACTGCCTGAGCTATGTTTGTTGATGTAAATTAAGAAGAGCGTGGGGCTTAGGATCGAGCCTTGGGGTACTCCGTTGGTGACAGGCAGTGGCTGAGACCGCAGATGTTCTGACTTTATACACTGCACTCTTTGAGAGAGCTAGTTAGCAAACCAGGCACACAAGAATGGCACACATTCCAGGCACACAAGAGGCAAACCAGGCACACAAGAGGTAGTTAGCAGACCCACAAGAATGGAATGGTCTACTATATCAAAAGCTTTGGCCAAGTCAATAAAAATATCAGCACAACATTGCTTAAAATCAAAGGCAATGGTGACATAATTTAGGACCTTTAAGGTTACAGTGACACATCCATAACCTGACCGAAAACCAGATTGCATACCTGAGAGAATACTATATACAAAAAGAAAGCCAGTCAATTGATTATTGACATGTTTTCCCAAAACTTTTGATAAACTGGGAAGTAGCATTGCTTGGTTCTCACTGTGCAGTGGCAGCAGGCTCCATGGCTCTGAGAGATAGTTAGTTCTCGGGCAAAGTGGAAGCTAGCTAGTGTTCGCCTCGTGGGCAAATAACCTCGCTACTTAGCACAATGCTAGCCAGAGACAGCGCATGCTTTCTTCATCTCTCGATGAACTAAGCGTGTCTCTCAACTGACAAGCTGTGAAGCTAGGACAGCCAGTTTAGTCAACTCGGCACAAGGGGACATGGTTTGAGCTAATCGAGAGAGGAGAGCTAGTAAATTATACATTTCCAGGTAGAAAACCTAGTTTGGTTCTAAAGCTGGCATTGCGGCGAGCTAGCCAGGTTGGCTAAGTCTTGCACCGAGAGCTAGCCAAGTCTCGGTAGCTAGCCGTGTGATGCTAATTCTACAATAACCAACATCTTTCCTTTTGGTCAGTTGGACAACAGCTGAAAAATCCTACATTTGGCAACATTAACCTCGCGGTTCACCTGAGAACAGTTAAGCAGGATGACAGGGACCAAGTCGTGCTGAGGAGAGCTTCAAAAGAGCTCTTTGCAAGGAAGAGACGAAAGAATGACTAAAGGATGGGCGAGTGGCGCCTTATAATGAAGGGAGGGGCTCACCTCATTTGCCACTTGACCTGTCTGTCTCCGACTTTGATTTGTCCTTCCCCGATTAGTGATTCTGAGCAAATCCCAATGTCATACATCGAAACTAGTATATGAAAGAGAACCCTATTTGGTTGCTCACTTGATCTGAGTTTATTTCAGCTGGAGGTGAGAAGGTGCTCAATCTCCTTGCCTGGCACAGCATTCCACTATCAAAATTACCACCACTGTGGTATAAAAAAATCTATTTTAAAGGAATCTGATTTATACCTGGGCTCTAGCAAATATGCTAAGAAGCATGTCAAGACTGGAGCTCATCTCCCACTAGCATCCACTGCTTATATTTAAAGGCTCATTACTCATGGGGCGCAGCCTTGATCCCGATAGCCGTGTAATCTCCTCAGTATTTTTACGGCCGGCGTTACGGGGGCGTTTGTCTGGCCTCACGCTATGCCTCATAGCTGTGCCATGCTCCGGCAGCTCTGAAAAAATACTGCACAGGAGGAAGAGAGGCCTAAACATCCCATAAACCAAACTGGCCTCTCATTGTTCTCGCTCTCTCTGTCTGTAGCACATTTGCTCTTTCTCTCGCGCTCTCTATCACTTTTCCACTCTCTTTTCTTCACCCCCATGGCCCTCTGTCTTGTTCTCTCTCTCGCTCTCTGTGTAGGCCTAGTCTTGTAGCTCTTTTTGACACCCCATATATTGGTTTAGGCCTAATGGTTGAAAGATTTGTGCTGTTAGTAGCATTGTTTTCCAAAATGGTGGATCAGCTAATTCCTTTTGCAGAACCATTGATTTTATAAAGCCGTATCAAAGGAGATGAGTTGCTGATAGATCCCACAAGGCTATGACTTACAACTGAGTTCATGTATGCTTGTATGTTTGGACTGTCTGCTGTGAAGGGAGACCTTTAATTGTGTGCGAGTTTAATTACCTCTATTGCAGTTTAATGAGCGGATTTACCTATTTAATTAAATATTTCTAAAGACGTCTTTATCACTCTTATCCCTCGAATGCGTCCATGATTAAATGACAATTGTAACAGTGGAGCAAAAGTGAAATGTGAACTTTCATACCTGAGTCCTCCCCCAAAAACACAGCTTGTGATGTCAACCTGTCACCACTAGAGGGGGAACTTATATTACGACAAATCCATTGTATTTATTCCTCTGGTGTTTGATATCCTGTCATAAGGATGCCTGTGGGCCAAATGTTAACTCTATTCTTAGTCTAAGAGATTAATTTGAGGGACACATTCCCTGTCTTCTTTCCACTGTATTTGAAAAGAGTAGGGTGCTACAGAATGTTTGGATATAATGCGTCTGTCTGTCTGTCTGTCTGTCTGTCTGTCTGTCTGTCTGTCTGTCTGTCTGTCTGTCTGTCTGTCTGTCTGTCTGTCTGTCTGTCTGTCTGTCTGTCTGTCTGTCTGCCTGCCTGCCTGTCTGTCTGTCCATGCGTGTGCGAGAGAGAGATGCATGCAGAGCAGAATTAGGGCTATACCTGCTAGTTATAAAATTCAGCAAAGATTGTACAACCACCTAAAAGGAAGCGATGCCCACACATTCCACCCCAAGGTCCTCACCTACAGAGAGATTAACCCGGAGAAGAGTCCCCTCAGTCAGCTGGTTCTGGGGATCTGTTCACAAACACAAACAGACCCCACAGACCCAGGACAGTAACACATTTAGACCCACCCAAATTATTAGAAAGCAAAAAGATAACTATTTGACACACTGGATAGAATCAACCAAAAAACAGAGTAAATTGGAATGCTATCTGGCCCTAAAACAAACAGTACACAATGACAGAATACCTGACCACTGTGACTGACCCTAAATTAAGAAAATCCTTGACTATGTACAAACTCAGTGAGCATGTACAGACTGGCTCTTCAAAGATGACATGCTCCGTGCCCACTGCCCACAGAATTAGGTGGAAACTGAGCTACACTTCCTAACCTCTCTAATGTATGACCACTTTAGAGACACATATTCCCCCAGATCAACAAAGAATTTGAAAACAAATCAAACATTGATGAACTCCCATATCTGTTAGGCGAAATACCACAGATACTGCAGCAAGATTTGTGGCCTGTTGCCATGACAAAAGGGTAACCAGTGGAGTACAAACATTTTAAATACAACCTATATATATGTTTATAAATATAAATAATAACTACTTACACATGTACATAGCCAAGAAAATAACATTTGAAATGTCTATTTTCTCTTAAAACTTGTTTACTAATGTTTCCCTTGTTAATTTCCCCTTTGTTTATTGTCTATTCCATTTGCTTTGGCAATGTTTCCCATGCCAATAAATACATTTGAATTGAGAGAGAGAGAGAGAGAGAGAGAGAGAGAGAGAGAGAGATCTTATTGGAGATGAGGTCTCTCAGTCTCTGTTTTACCAAAATAAGGAGGCTTTTAGAGAGCAATCACATAAATTGATTGTGAGGTTTTAATTTACTAAGCGAGCTGTCAGAAATGTAACTAGAGGCACCCCACTGGTGCTTCCCTGGGTAAAGATAACGAAATCAAATAGTTTATAGATAGGCTACATGACATATAGGCCTACAACACATCACTGCATTTTAAAGCTAACGTAGGTTGCTCTGTAATTGCTTTACATACAGCATCTGCACTGTCTGCAGTACTGTATAACATAGACAGACCTAAAGAAATCTAAAAGTCTCATGGCCTATGGTTTATTTTTTTTCAGAATGAATATGATTTCACAAACATTTCCCTGCCCTGACACAGTCCATGTGCAATTGAAACGTTTTTCAATGAGAGTGTAGGCTATACCCACTGGGCACAGATGTCAGATCAACTCCATATACATTTGGTTCAATTGCCAACTAACGTGAATTCAACGTGAAATCAACAAATGCCACCATGACATTGGATTTAGGTTAAAAGTTGGGTGGGAAAAAAATACAAAATTCCCATAGGTTGATGACTTTTTGCAAATCCAATCCGCTTTCCATCAACGTCATCACATTGAATTTTTGTTGTTGAAATGACCTGGAAAAAACGTTGATTCAACGAGTTTTTGCCCAGTGGGTAGTTTATTTTATCCCGCTGCATAGGCCTAATAGGCTACAATGTATAAGGTGTGTGTGTGTATGTGTGTGTTTCACTTGAGGTCACGTGGTCGGACAAAATCCATGTTGCCTGTGAAGAGTGTGACCTAGTCACAAGCGCAAAAAGTTCAAATAAACGTATTTACATAAACGAAAAATGAGGACAGAAAATCGTATTTGAAACGAAAGTAAACGAACATGGACATCAGACCGACGACACTTTGGCCACGGATGAATCTCGTTGTAATTGTCAATGCCCATATTCAGCGCTACATGAGAGTCTACAATCCGACAATCTGGGACACCGTGAGTAGGAGGGAGGACAGTGAGGAACTGGATTTACCCGATGTGTATATCTGCTTTTGACGCGAGTTAGTTTCTTGTTTTGGATGACCGCTTATTCACCCGCCTTTAAAATGGAAGTGTAAAAGCCTACACGCGCTTAATTGGAGTTTATTCCATAGGAGCCCGTTGATATTTTAGAGGTGAGGTCGCAGTGTGTGATTATATCGAGGCAGTGTTTCCGAATACAGATTATTACATTTATCCCGAATAGATTTTCCTCAGCACTGCACATGCATGTCACCCGGCTCTGCTGAAGCTTCACATCGATTCCATGTTAGCCATGGGCTTGTTGGTGCTCTCTAATACCACATACTTGGTTTCTGAGTGATTAAGCATTCTAGACAACTGCCGTGTCATGATTGAAGACGCGCGCAGTGAAGAACCAAACAAAGTGCCACAATTCGGAAAGCTAGCTCGCACCTGGTTCAGAAACATCAATCCTCTTGTCTGTCTGTGCAAATCCTGAGCCGCGTGGATATTACATATCAAAGTCAGAGAAAGAGAAGGGGGGAGGGAGTTAGTGTCGGGTGATTTCCTCCCCTCGCCAAATTTCTGTCCGGGAGTCGTTGACACTCCTTCATAACCCTGCTCTTTCGCGCCTCGCGCAGATGGCCAAAGCGCCGTGGGCACAGAAGTCTCCAAACCCCAGAATTCTACTTACCGCACCGAACCCCAGTAGACCACCGAGATAGAGGATGAGACCATAAAATAGCCTAGTGTTAATTGTAGTTATTTCAATGAATTTATGAATATAGCCGTATGGTCTTTGTGCAAACTCATCTACACTCTATGTGCACGTCCCCGGTACCAGCTGCACATCCCCAGCCGGCGTTGGTGATGCCATGCCCCGCAACCACAGTGGCGATGAGGCAGGTACTGGGCTCTGGATGAAAACCTCACCAGGGCGTCGGGCTCAGGACTACGGGTTGAAAGATGTGGAGTCTGGACGGAGGATGATGAACAACGCGGTTCGAGTCGGAGACAGGATGCTTTCGCTGGGCCCTGCAGGTGCAGACAGCGCGGAGAGGCAAAAGGGCGCCCGGATGAGTTTGCTCGGGAAGCCGCTCATCTACAGCGCGCAGAGCGGGCGCAGGAATGTGCGCTACCGGCGTCTGCAGAATTACCTCTACAATGTGCTGGAGAGACCCAGGGCATGGGCGTTCATCTACCACGCCTTCGTGTGAGTATACGAGCTGTTATCATGTAATCTAAACAGATTTAAACAGTACTTTTATGGCAGGGTACTAAATCAGTCACCTGTTGCTGGGAATTCTCCCAGCGCACAAAGCTACGTAGGGGAAAGGGAATGATTAGAGGTTTTGTCCAGGTGAAGTGTAGGCTACCAGAACCACACTGTTAAAAAAAAATCGTTATTCAATATTTTTGTCAAAGTGTTAACTGAGCATTTTTAATTGGCCCAAACTTAGCTTCAAAATGAGAAAATTTTGGCAAACATTCAGTCAATTTAAAATTATGTGTTTGATACCGTGCTTTTAACATACAATGTTTTCAATTGACATATTTGACACACATGATTAGATTGTGCATGTTCATGTATACAGTAATTATTATTCAACAGGTTCTCAACTGGGAACACACAACCTATTGGTTCACAGCATTCCAATCTTTCTGCTATGCCACTGTGTAAATAACAGATTTCACCTGTATGGCCACACTTTGCAGTTCAAAGTTAATCTGAGCTCTGTTAAAAGTACACTCAAGAAAAACAAAATTAAGGAGAAAATTAAGGAGTAACATTAAAACAGAGTAATATGCCCTACCAACATTAGACAACTATACAGAACCCCCCCAAAAAAAAAAAAAATAAGTAAAGCAAATCAATGATGAGAGAATAGACAGATTAACTGATCATTGACACAGACATAGTGGCATAGCAGGAAGATCAGAATGAACCAAGTGGTTGTGAGTTCAAATCCCAGGTCAGTAATACAATTTCCTGTATACATGGGAAATGTCAATGTGTATCAAATATCTAAGTTCTATGTTAAAATCACTGTATGTGTAACCAGTTGCACAGCCTTTTCTAGTTAAGATGCCCAAATAATAATTGTAGAATGAACATACTGTATGAGACAAATTGAGCAAATACATAATTTAAAATGTACAGAGCTAAGTTTAGGCAAACTATTTTTTTGTTGTTCAGCTAACACCTGGACCGAAAAGTTTAGCAAAATCAAAAAAAGGCTGTGGATCCAAGTGTCCAAGTGACTTGTCTGGATTGTTTCATTGTAACAGTTGGATGCTGCTGTTGTAGAGTAGTGCCATACGAGTATGTTTACACGTACACTAATCATGTTTACACGCACACTAATCACTCGATATTAAAGGGATTATGGTACACCTTACTCTGCTCATCTTAATTGGCGTAAAGTCATAATTGAAGTAAGCATATGCCGATTGCTCAGAAAACCAGGTGTTTCAACCTTTCAAATGATTAGGATATGTAAACAGCTTAATCAGATTTCCAGTGGTGTATTTAATCTGCGCATGTGCCAGCACCATATGTCTCCATTTCAACCAACAATCAAAGTACAAAAATAGGACTAAATCATATCCGACTTTATTTGAAGTGCATTTACATTTTTTGGGGGTTGAGATAGAGATGTGAATCCAACGTATCAATTATTGATTTGTAGACAAAACTGGAATTAAATCCAGACTAAATGGCACAGATGGAACTATCGAAGCAGTACATACATCTCCTTTAAATGTTGACATTTGGTTGCATTGTCAACCAAACACAATTCAATATTACTATTGTAATACAGTAAATAGCCTTAACTTTAGGCTATCTCACAAACTAATGTAACAATCAACCTTAGAATGAGTAACACATCCATGGCCACATTTTGAGGTTACTGCAACTATAAATGTTTAATGTAATCATATAATGTGTGCATGTTCAAGATAGCATGCATAGGTCATCGCAGATCTGTGGAGATCTTCACAATTGCTGCAATAATCTGTGCAGAATCTCAAACGGCATTGATACTTTTAATGTAATCTCAACAGCAATCCAGGTAATTTGGTTCTGCTATTAGATAAGTCAGAATGATAACACATGAATCTTGATAGGCTACCCATATTCCTTGCACCGGCCAAACGCTACATCACACCCACGGACATTAGTTTCTTCTCTGCAATGAGTGTGGCTCTGAGTACCTCCCTGACGATTTGTAGAATGGAAATCCATTCCAGACGGTCTGATTTGTCCCAGAAACCGATGGGTTGGGCCAGAGACAAAGCACGAGGGTAAAGCTGCGTTTTGATAATTCGTCATTGGCTTTGATACTCTGATTGGTCAGAGATGATCCAATCTTTGATTACTTTGTTTTGTACAACACCCCTCATTTTTTGATGTCACCACAAACGACTTCAATAATAGCAGTCTCATACTGAAGTACACCATATATACAAAAGTATGTGGACACCCCTTCAAATTAGTGGATTCGGCTATTTTAGCCACACCTGTTGCTGACAGGTGTATAATATCGAATGCACAGCCATGCAATCTCCATCGACAAACATTGACAGTAGAATGGCCTTACTGAAGAGCTCAGTGATTTTTGACGTGGAACCGTCATAGGATGACACCTTTCCAACAAGTCAGTTCATCAAATTTCTGCCCTGCTAGAACTGCCCAGTCAACTGAAAGTGCTGTTATTGTGAAGTGGACACGTCTAGGAGCAACAACGGCTCAGCTGTGAAGTGGTAGGCCACACAAGCTCACAGAATGGGAAGGCCGAGTATTGAAGCGCATAGCTTGTAAAAATCGTCTGTCCTGTGTTGCAACACTCACTACCGTGTTCCAAACTGCCTTTGGAAGCAATGTCAGCACAATAACCTTTTGTCGGGAGCTTCATGAAATGGGTTTCCATGGCCGAGCAGCCGCACACAAGCTTAAGATCACCATGTGCAATGCTAAGCGGCGGCTGGCTGGAGTGGTGTAAACGCGTTCTCTGGAGTGATGAATCACGCTTCACCATCTGGCAGTCAGACGGACGAATCTGGGTTTGGCGGATGCCAGGAGAACTCTACCTGCCCGAATGCTTAGTGCCAACTGTAAAGTATGGTGGAGGAGGAATAATGGTTTTGGCTAGGCCCCTTAGTTCCAATGAAGGGAAATCTCAATGCTACAGCATACAATGACATTGTAGACGATTATGTGCTTCCAACTTTGTGTTTCAGCATGACAATGCCCCTATGCACAAAGTGAGGTCCATACAGAAATGGTTTGTCGTTGTGGTAAAAGGTTTATTTTGATTGGCGATTTTCTGCATTTATCAAACTCTCATCAGGAAGCCTGATTTCAGATGTGTCCATGTAAACATGACTATTAGGGTAATCATTCTTCTTGCAAAGCATGTAAACGTTTAAATCAAACTATTATTGTGTGCACATAACCGTACTCGGGAACAGTTCGGGTTGAGAAATCCTATTTTATGTTATCGGGCTCCTTTAGTCAAAGTTAGAGATCTAATTTCTCATCATGGGATCTGAAACAGTAAATTACATTATAGGTAGACTCAGTAGGTTGGGTGGTAGGTAGCCTCGCGGTTAGAGTATTGGGCCAGTAACCTAAAGGTTTCTGGTTTGGAGCCGACAAGGTGAAAATCTGTTGATGTGCCCTTAACAAGGTACTTAATCCTAAAATAGCCTTTTTCCTTGTGGGGACCAACGAAATGTCCCCACTTATCCACATTTTCATTGATGAAGTAACCTTGTGAGGACCAAGCATAGCAAAACCAAACACAAACAAACAAAAACACACACACACATGAGACAGAATTAATGCGTGTCCAATTCCCATCAGTTGCAGACTCAAAGTTCACACAAACACACACACACACACACACACACACACACACACACACACACACACACACACACACACACACACACACACACTTATTTGTGCTGACTTTTTATTTGATTTCAGTTAAAATATTCTCCTAACACTGCAGCTGATTCGTGGCCGTGGAGTGTAGGGAGGAGTATGTGAAGGTAATGGAGCTATCAGGTTGGGTAAGATGGGGCACGGCGAGGGGCTGTGAAGCAGGATGTTGATGGTTTATTTGTTCAGGCGGGACAGCAGGGTCACCGGGGTTAAGTCCTTACATCTGCCCTGACCACAACTCAGCCTCACAAGTGGCGTTTATTCATTGATGCCAAGGGAAGCCAGGCTTCCTCCAAAAAATGACCAAGAAAAAAACATACAAAGTAATTTCTTCTTTAATTTCTCTGGGTTTCATAAATTTCCTTCAATTCACAAGAGGCTGAATGTATCTCCCGGGGGAAAGCATCCAAGTGACCGGAACAGCGCCCATCTGTCTCTGTATGTGTAGCCTATCTATGCTGTCGGGTCAAAAAGAGCATGAAATTGTTGCAGGTGTAGCACTGAATGCTAGGGAAGCCAGCGAGCATTTCGCCTCGCTTGATAAATAAAATAAAATAAAATAACCAATCAGCGTTGAGCTAAACTGAGTGAGCTCAGCTGTGAATGGTCCTGGCGTACCAAACAAAAGTGTCAAGGGAAGCCAGTTTGGATTTGGCTTCACACCAATCACATTACATTAGAAGCCAAATGTCATTGACAGAAAACTTGAATTGTTGCATGTCGTTGTCCTCCGGTGGCCAGTTAGCCAGCTAAAATCATCCCTTTCCTAAATAAGCTATGGATGGAGATAGGGATTTTGACTTTTTTAATCCTTTTTTATTATTTTACTGTAAGTTCAACATGTAGCTAGATTTAGTTGGCTGGCTAATGTTAACGAGCTGGCCTGGCGCATCGTTTGCCTATGAAAGGAAGTCAGTCTAGTGAGCAAGCATTTTAGCCAGGTAGCCTAGGACAACCAAAACTAACAGCTTGTACTGGATGGCAGAGTCATTCAGGCAACATCAAAGAGGATGGTATTGGCGTTTCTCTACAAGTAGGGTGAGTCAACATGTTTTTGCTACTTGCATGTGCGTGTACACACAAACACTACTACTGCTATTCTCTATTCCGGGATGCCTACAAGGCCCTCCCCCGTCCTCCCTTTGGTAAATCAGATCACAACTCCATTTTTCCCCTCCCTTCCTATAGGCAGAAACTCAAACAGAAAGTACCCGTGCTAAGTTCTATTCAACGCTGGTCTGACCGATCGGAATCCATGCTTCAAGATTGTTTTTATCACATGGACTGGGATATGTTAACATTGATGTATACATGGACACGGTGAGTGAGTTCATCAGGAAGTGTATAGGGGATGTTGTTTCCTCTGTGACTATTAAAACCTACCCAAACCAGAAACTGTGGATAGATGGCAGCATTCGCACTAAACTGAAAGCACAAACCACCTCATTTAACCATGGCAAGGTGACTGGGAATATGGTTGAATACAAACAGTGTAGTTATTCCCTCCATAAGGCAATCAAACAGGCAAAACGTCAGTACAGAGACAAAGTGGAGTTGCAATTCAACGATAATTCTCAGATATGACACGTATGTGGCAGAGTCTACAGACAATCACAGATTACAACGGGAAAACCAACCACATCGTAGACACCGACATTTTGCTCCCAGACAAGCTAAACACCTTCTTCGCCTGCTTTGAGGATAACACAGTGCCATCAACGTGGTCCGCTCCCAAGGACTGTGGGCTCTTGTTCTCCGTGACTGACATGAGTAAGACATTTAAGCGTGTTCACCTTCGCAAGGCTGCCGGCCCAGACGGCATCCCTAGCCATGTCCTCAGAGCATGCGCAGACCAGCTGGCTGGAGTGTTTACGGACATATTCAATCTCTCCCTATCCCCGTCTGCTGTCCCGTCTTCCCTCAAGATGTCCACCATTGTTCCTGTAACCAAGAAAGCAAAGGTAACTAAACTAAATGACTATCGCCCCATAGCACTCACTTCTGCCATCATAAAGTGCTCCGAGAAGCAAGTTAAGGATCATATCACCTCTACCTTAAATGACTCCCTAGACCCAATTCAATTTTTCTTACCGCCACAATAGATCCACAGATGATGCAATCACCATTGCACTGCACACTGCCTTATCCCACCTGGACAAGAGGAATACCTATGTTAGAATGCTGTTCATTGACTACAGCTCAGCCTTCAACACCATAGTACCCTCCAAGCTCATCATCAAGCTCGGGGCCCTGGGTTTGAATCCCAGGACTTCCTGACGGGCCGCCCCCAGGTGGTGAAGGTAGGAACAACACCTCTACTTCACTGATCCTCAACCCACAAGGGTGCATACTCAGCTCCCTCCTGTACTCCCTGTTCACCCAATGACTGCGTGGCACACATGCCTCCAACTCAATCAAGTTTGCAGAAGACACAACCATAGTAGGCCTGATTACCAACAATGACGAGAGCCTACAGGGAGGTGAGTGGTGCCAGGAAAATAACCTCTCCCTCAACGTCAACAAAATGAAGGAGCTGATCGTGGACATTAGAAAACAGCAGAGGGAGCATGCTCCTATCCATATTGATGGAACCGCAGTGGAGAAGGTGGAAAGCTTCAAGTTCCTCGGCGTACACATCACTGACGATCTGAAATGGTCACCCACACAGACAGTGTGGTGAAGAAGGCGCAACAGCACAACAGAGGCTGAAGAATTTTGTCTTGGCCCCTAAGACCCTCAAAAGTTTACAGCTGCACAATTGAGGGCATCCTGTCAGGATGTATCACCGCCTGGTAGGGCAACTGCACCGCTTGCAACCGCAGGGCTCTCCAGAGGGTGGTGCGGTCTGTCCAACGCATCACCGGGGGCACACTTCCTGCCCTCCAGGACACCTACAGCACCCGTCACAGGAAGGCCAAAAAGATCATGAAGGACATCAACCACCCGAGCCACGGCCTGTTCACCCCGCTATCATCCAGAAGGCGGTCAGGAATTGGACTAAAACGTTTTTAGTTGTCACTGAAGCATAGGTGATTAGATGATTAGATGCATAGGTGATTAGATGATGTTGAAATGTTGAAGTTGAAATGGTGCTGGAATTGTGGAGTCGGCGCCTGTTTTCTTTGCGACTTGCCGTAACTCTAAATCAATAGCTGTTAAATGTCGGAAACATTAACTTGCTTGAACATGCTGTAGGTCATGTAACTGTTTGTTACATGCAATATGTTTTGTGGACTTCACTGCACAGATGTTGCTCTCTTTATTCTGCTACTGTGTATTCTTATTGTCTCGGCTTTAGGCCTATATATCACGGTGTCAAAGCATATGAACTAACAGGTTATAGAGCAAACAACGCAATTATCGCAACACATAATCTGGCATGGTTTCCATGGTGATTTTACCCACACACCGCTACTGAGCCTCACAATGCACCACAAGAGATGGACACACATGCAGTTCATTCGGAAAGTATTCACACCCCTTGACTTTTTCCACATTTTGTTACGTTACAACCCTATTCTAAAATGGATTAAATAAACAATATCCCTCGTCAATCTATACACAATAACCCATAATGACAAAACAACAACAGGTTGTTAGAAATTGTAGATCATTTATTAAAAATTAAAAAAGGAATATCTTATTTACAAGTATTCTGACCCTTTGTTATGAGAGTCGAAACTGAGCTCAGGTGCATCCTGTTTCCATTGATCACCCTTGAGATGTTTCTACAACTTGATTGGAGATAGAAGTACCTTCCAGAAGGACAACCATCTCTGCACTTCAGCACTCCACCAATCAGGCCTTTATGGTAGAGTGGCCAGACAGAAGCCACTCCTCAGTAAAAGGCACATGGCAACCCGCTTGGAGTGTGCCAAAAGGCACCTAAAGACTCTCAGAACATGAGAAACAAGATTCCCTGTTCTGATGAAACCAAGATTGAACTCTTTAGCCTGAATGCCAAGCGTCATGGCTGGAGGAAACCTGGCACCATCCCTACGGTGAAGCATGGTGGTGGCAGCATCATGCTGTGTGGATGCTTTTCAGTGGCAAGGACATAGAGACTATTGAGGGAAAGATGACTGGAGCTGTAGTATCTGTGATCTACATCTGTTTATATTAGTTACTATGCTGTTACTAAGCAGTAATGTATTACGGCAGGGTTACGTTACTACACCTAATAGGAAATGCACATGCACACTATTGTGCCGGGGGCTGGAGAGCACGAGAATTTTTGACTAAACAAAACTAACTGTACTCCCGTCTCCTGCCTGCTCATTTTTCCACAACACAAATATTGCAGTGGCGACGAGGTGATTAAGCTTCTTAAACGGACATTACTTGAAGGGAAGAATGTTGCGTGAGTAATGAACCTCTAAATAATTATGTATATCGTCAGGTATTTTTTTTTTTTCCGCCAATAGAAAAGTTTAAGCACTGCTAGCAGGCACAGTGTTCAGGAGCTGCCAAGTAGCAAGCCTATTGGAGTCCAGGATAGCGACACTGTCCTCTGGTGGTTAAATGAAAAAACAAATTGAACCCATTGAAATTAGGCGATCTCAGTGGAGAAATATTGTAGAAAAAAAAGCAAGAAGGAATGTAACACTGTGTACATTATTACAAATGAGTGCAGTGAATGAAGTAATTGCAGAAACTTCTGAAGTGAAGAATTAGATTACATTTCTGAAAATTAAGGAATACAAGGAATGAGGAAACTGAACAATTAACTGTGAAAATGGCAAACATTGTTCGAGTACTAGAGTTTGAGGCTACAAAAGAGGATTTTGAGTCCTATTTAAAGCGTTTTGAGCGTTGGCTGGCTGCAAATGAAATCAAAGATGAAAAGAAAGCAGACGTATTTCTCAGTGTTTTAGGTCCAACTGAGTATGGATTGATGAAAGGTCTCATTGAACCAAGAAAAGCAGTGGAGTTGACCTATGCAGAACTGACTGAAACCGTTTCAAGGCATTTCAAGCCTAAGCCAATTCTCATTGCAGAACGTTTCAGATTTTACCAACGTCACCAGGGTCAAGGGGAAACCGTGGCTGATTTACATCCTTGCTTTGAAAAGGCTGGCAAGTACATGTGAGTTTGCACAATTTCTTGATGATGCTCTCCGAGACAAGTTTGTAGGTGGTCTCACAGGTGAAGCATATCACAGAAGGCTTCTGTCAGAGAAGGACCTGACCTTTAAGAAAGCCTGTGATATCGCACTTGGACTCGAGCTTGCCCAGAGGGATACTATTGAGCTATCGGGACATGCAGCACATCAGAAAGGTGTTCACAAGGTCAGTGATGCATGATGAATGTCGATTCCAAAATGAAAAGTGCCACAATTGTGGACAGAGAGTGTGTAAAGCTCCAAAACGCATGCCTAAGGCACGTTCACGCAGATGAGGGACCCTGGGCATCTTTCTTTTGGTGTTTTTCAGAGTCAGTAAAAAGGCCTCTTTAGTGTCCTAATTGCCTACCATCTGTAAGCTGTTAGTGTCTTAACGACCGTTCCACAGGTGCATGTTCATGAATTGTTAATGGGAAACAGTGTATAACCCCTTTACAATGAAGATCTGTGAAGTTATTTGGATTTTTACGAATTATATTTGAAAGACAGGGTCCTGAAAAATGGACGTTTCATTTTTTGGTGAGTTCATTTTCACCTACTCAAAAAGACAGACAAAAGTTTGAATTCCCAATGTGTTACCACTGCTTTCAACCATCTAAAAGCGCAACCAAATTCCAATGAAAATCAATGTCTGATTTTTGATTTAGTTGTCACCTAAATGTGTTATCACTGCACATTCAACCATTTCAAATCACAACAAATTTCAAATGGGGAAAACAATATCAGATATTTTGTTTATTTATCCAACGACTTCATGTGTTATTACTGTGCGTTATCTAATAGTACAACCAAATAACCTGGATTGCAGTTGAGATTACATGGTGCAAGTGATCAATGCGGTTTGAGATTCTGTGCAGATTATTCAACATGCTCTCACAGCCTCCCAGCATAATTAGACGTTCATCCACGTTCATCAAATGTCAAATTTCAAAGCTTCTCCAAACATCAAATTTGGGGGAAAAAATGTGTTTTTGTTGCTTCTGCTGCCCTGTATATTTCCTCATTTCTCTAAAAGTAAAATGCCAAAGTTATAAGGGTTAAGTTTAGGCACATTCCGATTGGCTACAGTAAGGGTTAAGGTTTGGGATAGGGTTAAAACATTGTTTAGGCATTCATTCCGATTGGTTAAAGGGTAGGCAGCATAAACATATCCACATACAACATATGGATTTGAAATGTCCCAATGAAAAGTTACACCTCCCATTTCTATTTTTCAAGTTATTACATAAAACTTATCAGAATTCCAAAGAATGCCAAAGTTACGTCGGAATATGTTTTTCTGGGGGGTGATGTAATATGGAGGACCTGGCAAGTCAGTCTATTCCCTATAATGTAAACTCCAACAGAAATAACTTCAAATTAAACCAAATTGTTAGCACTCATGACTACTGGTTTCAATTACATTTTCAGACAACTTACAAGCAAATACTTAATGAATGTATTGTTACAAATCAACTTACAAGGTTGCTAGTCAACTAGACTGCTAACGTTAGCCCTACTAGCCTGCTAAAGTTAGCCCTACTAGCCTGCTAATGTTAGGTTAGCACTACATGAGTCAGCCAGTTGCTATCAACACCTACAGTAGCTTACATTAAAGTAAACCAAAGTTTTGGAAATACATAACGCCATCTAACCAGTTATCAAAGAATGTTAGCTATATGCAGTTATATTAGCCAGCAAGAGAGCCAGTCAGCTAACATGATCTATTTAGCCAACCAGCTATTAGCCTATCCAGCCACCATTGTTATGGTCGGCAAGCTAGAGCCCAACTACTGGAGACTAGCTAGAACCCAACTAACACAACACAACTAAAACATAACCACAGATCAAAGCAAAGAGAGAGCAGAGACTTACTGAATGATGGCTGGGAACCATTCGATGGTAAATATTTTAAGTGTGCAGGCTGAGTTAGCTACCAAAGCCAGGGGGAGGCGAGCGTGTCACTGGCCGATTGAGAATCCCAAATAGATAGGTTCAGATATATAACACTAAGCCAAGTTGTAAAAAGTTACCAAACTCCCGTAGCCTACTTCACAGAGAACATGCCGGAAAGTTGACAAAACAAAAAGGAAAACAGACTAGGTACTACAAAAGCATATCATTTTCTCTTTCGTTTTGAACCCACGGGAAGAAGGCCCAAAGCCTGCCATGCTAATCAGTTCCCACTAGGGGTGTGACTAGGGGTGTTTAGTCTAGTTTATTATTTCTATGTGGGGTTGTAGGTTTATTTTTCTATGTTGGTGTTTGTGTATGATTCCCAATTAGAGGCAGCTGGCAATCATTGTCTCTAATTGGGGATCATATTTAAGTTGCATTTTTTCCACCTGTGGGTTATGGGATATTGTTTATGTTTAGTTGCCTGTTCGCACTGAATTGTCGTCACGGTTCATTTATCCTTTATATGTTTTGTATTTGCTTAAGTTTCACTTTATTCATTAAAAGTACATGGAACTCGAAGTACGTTCAGTCTGGATCTGATTTATCTCTAGAGGAACTGTGTGATGTGCGCATTGAGCTCACGGAAAGTTTAAAAAACTCCATGGAATTTAAGTAATTGAATTGACATCGGCCAATAAGTTGTTTAAAACAGTGGTTCCCAAACTGTGGGGTGCACCAAATTTGGCAGTATGTCCAAACGCCCTCACAGCCGCAGACCATGTGTATGGGGTCTTGTGGGCGAGCGATTTGCTGATGTCAACGTTGTGAACAGAGTGCCCCATGGTGGTGGTGAGGTTATGGTATGGGCAGGCATATGCTATGGACAATGAACACAATTGCATGGCAATTCGAATGCTCAGAGATACCTTGACCAGATCCTGAGTTCCATTGTGAAGCCTAATGAATTGATTTCAATTGACTGATTTATTTTTATACAACAGGTGTCTCATGGTAATGAACGTGTCGGGAGTAGGGAAGAGACAGAGAGGCAGGAAGCGTTTCTCAAACAGTAGTAATCATGAATCAGCTGCAATAATTTGTATGGATATATACAAAGAAATGTAAACTGAAAAAAGGTCAAACGAGACAAAGTGCAGCTAGTTTGTTGTCTTTCCAGCTTCAGTTTGAAATGATTGTGTTAGCTGTGTTGTTAGCTAGGTCCTCTGAACAACAGAGCATTTCTTTAAAAAACAAGGACATTTTTTAAGTGACTGAACTTTTTAACAGTAGTGTATGTCTCAAGATAGAGAGAGAGCGATGTGGGCACAGGTAGGAAGCTCTCTGAGGATGGTCGTGTATAAATGTTATGAGCTTGTGGGTGCCAAGGTGAGTGCTTAACTTACTCTGGATAGTAGTTGACCATAGATACCTTCCACATCATAAAACGTACCTTCACTCAGTCTATGGGCAACTTCAACCAGGCTTATTCCCCCTCAACCCCACTCTCCACTCACTAAGCCTGTGTGGATTTCCCTGAGTTGTTGATATCTGCGGTTCTGGTCCAACCACTCTAGCATGAATCCAATAAAGACCAGGCCCTACCCTTGCCAAATAGTGCTCCGTTATTGAATCAATAATGACACTACGATCCAATCTCGTAATGTGCTGCTGTGTGTTTGAGTAATCAGATTTGCTGAGCCGGGACAGAACCACCAATTTGCATCATGTGCTAGTCTAGGAGCCAAAGTTAGTTTCCACTAACTTATCGTGTGTGTGTGCGTGCATGCATGTGTGTTTGCGTGTGTGTATTTGTGATGAAGAGCCAGTTGTACTAAGCTTACGCAGCAGCGATAATTGGATTGTGTTGCTCACTTTTCAGCTAAGTGCGTCAGCACAATTCATTCAAGAGCCTCTGCGGTACATTGATAGGTAACACATCTTTTCTTGATGGTACTCTGACATTACGTACGTTGACGTTACCTCACCGTTAACCTCATTTACACAGTAACTCAGTTAGATTTTCACTCCTTTTTGTGTCATCGGTCTCACAGACAACTATATACAACCCACATACACATAAAACACGTCGTGTTTTGGTCCACCGTTAAAAGGTACATGTGGAGACCGGTGTTGGCAGGTACCCAATGGAAAAAGTAGGCAGTAGAATCCAGACAGATAGGATGTTGTGAGAGGGAAAGAGAGAGGGGGGGGGGGAGAAAAGATGAGAGAGAGGTGCATGGAGGCACATAAACAGTGTGACAATGTGTATTCCAGTAAGAGTATGAATGGGCAGAGAGAGGCATTAGGTGAACAGGACACTGTTTGATCCTTTACTTGACACAACACAGTCACCACATCACTGCTGAGCTTCTTCTTTAATTTGTGCCCAGAGAGAGAGAGAGCGGGAGAGCGAGGGAGAGAAGGAAGGGGAGAGAGTCTGGTGCCTGTGATTAAGAATGTGATGGTTATCTCATTATCTCTAAACGATCTCCTTATCCACCAACCCTAATGCACATATGCACAGACACCCACTCACCTACGCAAGCACCCCGTCTCCCATGACACTCTCCCATGATCTCTTAATGTAAAATCATTTTCTGAAAACCCTTTCATAATGATATAGTCTTGTATACTTCTTATGAAAAGTAAGCCAGATAGGTTTTTAGTGCAAATGTCTAAACTCTGTCTGAAGTAAGCAAAGAAGGTTCTTTAAAGGGATTAAAGGGATCTTTAACTGTCCCCATATAGGAGAATTCACTGAAAATAACTACTTTTGGTTCCAAGTGGAACCCTTTCACTAAAAACAAGGTTCTACATGGAATCCTTTCCCCACTTAAAGTAGGGGGGTGTACGTTTAAACGTTAAAATGTTTAAACGAAATTGGGATCCTTAACATTAAGAAAATTCCCTTAATAACAGTGCAGTTATCACAAAACATATTATTTTACATGTTATAGCCTAACTAGACGATAGATTATAAAGGCTTGGGGAAAATTGGGTAATTTAAAGGTAGACTATGCGATATAAAGTAGATTCAGAAAGTAAACAGCATATTGGGTCAATTAACGCAACAACAAAGAGCTTTTAAGCACGAGGCTCCTTCTCTCCACTGTTTTGGTGCCCTGGAACTTTATACCTCAGTGGCTAGCACCCTGTGAACCCGTGCACATGCGCAGATACTGTGTGTTACTGTGTGAGAGCGAAGTTTTGATAATTTCATTTCATTGCGAGATACAGATTTTGATTGCTGATAGATAGGCCTTGTACACGGTTCTGACTCCGTCTGCCTGGTGGCCCGACCTGCATTTATTGTGCCCCTGCCCTCTCTCTCCGTGCTTGCTTGCTACGCTACGCTACGAAAGACGCAGGTGTTTGTGTTCTCTGAAGTACGGCAACTAATCAGTCTCCTCGGTTCCAAAAATTCAGACTCTTAAGAGTGAATACCAGTTTCATTTATGGACCAAAAAATTGACAGCTGTGCCATATAGATTGCAAAATGGTTGGGAAGAGATTTTCGATGTACCGATTCCATGGCACATGGTTTATGAACTGATACACAAAACGACACCGGATTCAAAACTTAAAATGTTTCTATTTAAATTATTATACAAAATTCTTGCAACCAATAAAATGTTATATGTACAGTATGGGGGATACAACCATGCCAGCTATGCAGATTTTACTGCGAAGAGACAGAATCATTTGTTTTAGTACTGTAATTGGTTCCTCAATTCCAAGTTTAGAGCTTATGCTGCAACAGTTTGTGGTAGATGGTGGCAGACGATGGTAAAATGCATCATTCTGTCACTGCGCCACACTATCACAAGGGGGTGTTAGAATGCTGATCTATCGGTAGTCTAAACTGTGGCACAAATTGGGGTATTTTTCACACCGAGCTGAGCTATTAGACTATCCTTGGGTAAATTCATGGAGGTGTGAATGTTTCCGTCCGAGATTCTCTCTCCTCTGGCACTAGAGCCCTGCATCAGATCAAAAAATGATTAACTGGTGTGGTCCTGGAGGTGAGATAGATCTTGGGTAAATACAATGGGCCAATTACACTTGACATGTGGACTGACAATTTTCAAAAAATAGGCAAGTGGGCTTTGTTTCTCTCCCTCTAAAAACAGAAAGCAATAATTCTAAATAATCTTACTGGCTTTATTTACCACAGTGTGAAAGAGTGATATCCC
Source organism: Oncorhynchus tshawytscha (assembly GCF_018296145.1). Lineage (NCBI taxonomy): Eukaryota > Metazoa > Chordata > Actinopteri > Salmoniformes > Salmonidae > Oncorhynchus > Oncorhynchus tshawytscha. Next base: position 59,222,776 of record NC_056429.1, read on the forward strand.
CTCTGTATAAAGTGAGTTTCTTTGCTGATGAGAAGAAGCTGAATGAAAGAGGGTCCAGCAAGGGATCAAAGGTTGCCCATATTTGAAAGACCTGAGCTACTTAATTCATTTTATTTATGAAATGTACTAGTTTATTTATGCAATTTAATACAGTGCCTTGCGAAAGTATTCGGCCCCCTTGAACTTTGCGACCTTTTGCCACATTTCAGGCTTCAAACATAAAGATATAAAACTGTATTTTTTTGTGAAGAATCAACAACAAGTGGGACACAATCATGAAGTGGAACGACATTTATTGGATATTTCAAACTTTTTTAACAAATCAAAAACTGAAAAATTGGGCGTGCAAAATTATTCAGCCCCTTTACTTTCAGTGCAGCAAACTCTCTCCAGAAGTTCAGTGAGGATCTCTGAATGATCCAATGTTGACCTAAATGACTAATGATGATAAATACAATCCACCTGTGTGTAATCAAGTCTCCGTATAAATGCACCTGCACTGTGATAGTCTCAGAGGTCTGTTAAAAGCGCAGAGAGCATCATGAAGAACAAGGAACACACCAGGCAGGTCCGAGATACTGTTGTGAAGAAGTTTAAAGCCGGATTTGGATACAAAAAGATTTCCCAAGCTTTAAACATCCCAAGGAGCACTGTGCAAGCGATAATATTGAAATGGAAGGAGTATCAGACCACTGCAAATCTACCAAGACCTGGCCGTCCCTCTAAACTTTCAGCTCATACAAGGAGAAGACTGATCAGAGATGCAGCCAAGAGGCCCATGATCACTCTGGATGAACTGCAGAGATCTACAGCTGAGGTGGGAGACTCTGTCCATAGGACAACAATCAGTCGTATTTTGCACAAATCTGGCCTTTATGGAAGAGTGGCAAGAAGAAAGCCATTTCTTAAAGATATCCATAAAAAGTGTTGTTTAAAGTTTGCCACAAGCCACCTGGGAGACACACCAAACATGTGGAAGAAGGTGCTCTGGTCAGATGAAACCAAAATTGAACTTTTTGGCAACAATGCAAAACGTTATGTTTGGCGTAAAAGCAACACAGCTCATCACCCTGACCACACCATCCCCACTGTCAAACATGGTGGTAGCAGCATCATGGTTTGGGCCTGCTTTTCTTCAGCAGGGAAGATGGTTAAAATTGATGGGAAGATGGATGGAGCCAAATACAGGACCATTCTGGAAGAAAACCTGATGGAGTCTGCAAAAGACCTGAGACTGGGATGGAGATTTGTCTTCCAACAAGACAATGATCCAAAACATAAAGCAAAATCTACAATGTAATGGTTAAAAAATAAACATATCCAGGTGTTAGAATGGCCAAGTCAAAGTCCAGACCTGAATCCAATCGAGAATCTGTGGAAAGAACTGAAAACTGCTGTTCACAAATGCTCTCCATCCAACCTCACTGAGCTCGAGCTGTTTTGCAAGGAGGAATGGGAAAAAATGTCAGTCTCTCGATGTGCAAAACTGATAGAGACATACCCCAAGCGACTTACAGCTGTAATCGCAGCAAAAGGTGGCGCTACAAAGTATTAACTTAAGGGGGCTGAGTAATTTTGCACGCCCAATTTTTCAGTTTTTGATTTGTTGAAAAAGTTTGAAATATCCAATAAATGTCGTTCCACTTCATGATTGTGTCCCACTTCTTGTTGATTCTTCACAAAAAAATACAGTTTTATATCTTTATGTTTGAAGCCTGAAATGTGGCAAAAGGTCGCAAAGTTCAAGGGGGCCGAATACTTTCGCAAGGCACTGTATATAGTGCATTCAGAAAGTATTCAGACCCCTTGACTTTTTCCACATTTACACAAACTCCAAGCGGGCTGTCATGTGCCTTTTACTGAGGAGTGGCTTCCGTCTGGCCACTCTACCATAAAGGACTGATTGGTGGAGTGTAGCAGAGATGGTTGTCTATCTGGAAGGTTCTCCCATCTCCACAGAGGAACTCTGGAGCTCTGTCAGAGTGACCATCAGGTCACCTCCCTGACCAAGGCCCTTCTTCCCCGATTGCTCAGGAAATGTTTTTATTTAATCAATAGAGCTGTAACGTAACAAAATGTGGAAAAAGTCAAGAGGTCTGAATACATTCCGAATGCACTGTATTTGTTTTTTCTCAGCATAAAGCTATACTTCTCAGCATAAAGCTATACTTCTCAGCATAAAGCTATACTTCTCAGCATAAAGCTGAGTGACTCACTCATTTGTGGCTTTGGATCCAAATAAATAAGTGCCAACACTGTTTCTGATCATCTTTAATAAACAAATGTTTTGACCAAGTTAATCTGCTCATGTTGTGTAAGTGTTCAAATATTTGTGACAGCGGTTACAATGAAGAATGGAAAGGAAATAAATCAAATAAATCCCATTCATAATGAATCATCAGATGTGTGTTGCAAGCTTGTCATTTTTCCTTTAACATTTTATTCTATTTTTTTGAGACATTACAAAACATACACACAACAACTACATCACCAACCCACCATACTCTGGGCCACATATTACATTTAAGTTATTTTTCAGACATTCTTATCCAGAGTGACTTACAATAGTGAGTGCATACAGTACATTTTCATACTTTTTCATACTGGTCCCCCGTGGGAATCCAACCCACAACCCAACAAGTGCCATGCTCTACCAACTGAGCTACACAGGGCATACAGCCTCAGATTTCACCATTTTGTTTCTGTCTGTTGCCCACCCACTTTAATAATTTGGATAGTAAAGCATTTAAAGGCTGCCATTGGTTGATTTTCAGTTTTTAAGTATACGTTTTTTCAAGATGATTGACAAGAAAAGTATCGTCCAACCCATAGGGTATCACACGGCACCCTTAAATGTTATCTCTTGAAGTATGCAAACAGACGGATTGAAAGTTTATTTCCATTGTAATAATTCTGACAGCCCCCGACGGGCTCGGAAGAGGCGAAGGCATGCGTCCTTCGAAACATGATCCGCCATGGCCAGTTGTGGCACAGCCCATAAAATTAACCCGGGTCTGTAGTAACGCTTCTAGCACTGCATGCGATGCAGTGCCTTTGACCGCTGCGCCACTCGGGAGGCCTGACAGCTGACTTTCTAACTCCGCCCATAACTTTTAGACTTGATAACATTCCCAGAAGGCATGGATTATTTTAACCTAATGAAAAATGAACCTGGTAATCTAATTTAATTTGCTGCAGGCCTATGGGTTTAACCTTCTGAATGAATGATTATATTGAAGATAGAAGCCGCCTCTTAATGAGTTCCGAGAGCCTATAACATCAATTTATTTAGTCTAATTGTTTTTATGACAACAGACAGTAGGCTTTTATTCCTCTTTTAATGCATTAATTTATTTGTCTGCATGGTCTATTCAACCTTTGGCTAAAAAGAAAACATGCATGAATCATGAATGTCACGATGCAATGTGGCACATTGACAACTCAAATCGCTTTAAAGAGCCTTGTAATATTAGACAACAAATAAATATACTAAAACAATAACTTGAAAAATAGTCCATTCATCACTGGATTTCTTCAAATTGATGTGCAGGAAAAGGACGTCACCCACCGTGCCTGGAAACAGGCTCGCAACTGGCTTCTCTCTGAAACCACAAATCCATCTGTAGATGATGCGTTATCCTTTGGAACCACACAATTACCAGTTGGACAGTTGGCCTCTGCAGTTTTGAGCTGCACTGTCCCACTCTGTGGTGGATGACAGCCACTCTTCATTTATGTAATGGGTGGTAATGCACAAGTATCCTATTTTTTGAAAATTGTCTGTCCACATGGGAGTAAATATCGCTGAATGTCAAAAATATTTGAGTAAATTAGGCTAATGCAATTGACGACAACAAATTGTTGCTTACTGATACAATCATCCCAGCTCTGCAGATTTTGCTGCGAAGAGACAGAATCATTAGATTATTTGTTTTGGTACTGTCCATATGTAGCTTGCTTTTGGTCGCAGCTTCAGGATTGGCTGAAGAATTGCAACACTAACCTGGACTGTTGTGTCTCTTTGCTTATTTGAGCTGTTCTTGCCATAATATGGACTTGGTCGTTTACCAAATAGGGCTATCTTCTGTATACCACCCCTACCTTTTCAGAACACAACTGATTGGCTCAAATACATTTAGAAGGAAAGAAATTCCACAAATTAACTTTTAACAAGGCACACCTGATAATTGAAACGCATTCCAGGTGACTACCTCATGAAGCTGGTTGAGAGAATGACAAGAGTGTGCAAAGCTGTCATCAAGGCAAAGGGTGGCTACTTTGAAGAATCTCAAATATAAAATATATTTGATTTGTTTAACACTCTATTGGTTACTACATGATTCCATGTGTGTTATTTAATTGTTTTAAGGTCTTCACTATTATTCTACAATGTAGAAAATAGTAAAAATAAAGAGAAACCCTTGAATGAGTAGGTTTGTCCAAACTTTTGACTGGTCCTGTACATCACAGAAGACTGAAATATAACAAAACCGTTTAACATAGAAACAGCAGATTTTCGTCGTAAAAAAAAGAAGTTTACTCATTATTGAATTATGAAAAATATTAATAACATTCCACCCATGAGGCCACTAGGTCATTTGACTACAGGAAGGGGCTACAAGTTCCCTTTTCATCACCAAGGAGTTCTACCTGGAACCAAAAAGGGGACAAACAAATAACTTTTTTTTCTAAACGTGTAGATAGAGCTGGAGTGGAGTTTGAACTGATTATAATGTATCAATATGGCATTATGTGTAACCCAGAGAGTTAGAGTTAGACATCAGAGTCTAAGCCAAGTAAAGGGCTTGTGTATGTACAGTATGTTACTGCTGCTGAACTGGTCGTAGGATGTGAATGTCAAAGTTTTAATGTGTGTGTATGTGTGTTTGTGTGCGTGTGTGTGTCCGTGCGAGGGCAATAGTCAGAGAGCGTTTGTGGTATAACCAATGCTGGTAGAACAGTGTGTGCATGTGTGTGTGTAAGTGGTATTACTTGGGAAATGTGTACTTCAGTGTGTGACTGTTTGCCTTTTTGTGGCAATGTGTGTGTGTTACCAAAGAAAAAAAAATTCACTGTGCTCGGAAGTTGTGGAGTGTGTATCTCTGTGTGTGAGTATTAGTCAGACAGTAGCCCCCTATCAGCATAGGTGCCACTTCCCCCAGACAATTTTGGAGCTGATTGATGGAGACAGGCAACTGAGTGCTCTCTGCCCACACAAAATGCACTGCGACTGGTGTTGAGCTACCCTGGGCTCTCCTGCCCAGCAACACTGGAGCAATCCCTCTGTCATATCTTACCATGCAGTGACATCCCCCTACCTTCAGCCCAGGGGATTGTGTGTTTGTGTCTGTGTGCGTGTGCGTGCGTTAGAGATTATTTTGGTTTTTACTCACGTTCCCCCTGTGCCCCCCTCCCCACTACATTATCTTGCTGTTGCGTTAGTTAGTCATCCAGATATCTCCCTGACAGCCTTCCTGATTCACGCAGAGGGTTCTCTCACCTCCCCCACACTTACATGTCGCTTTTCTCCAAACACAGTTTGGCAAAGACCTTTCCTTCACCATGGGAGAGACAGGCAAGCTCTCAGGGTGGAGTACTGTACATTTTCACCAGGATAAAATAGCTGACAGTGTCCAGGCGTGTTTAAATGGTTTTATATATTACCTAGCTCTCCCTGTTTCCCCCTTTGTCTGGGTCCACAGTGAGATGTAGAGAAGTAGAACTGTCTGAAACTATGTCCAGGGGCAGGTAGCATTGGTGATTCATCCTGGAAATGGCACATTTTTTCACCCTGACCACTCTCTCTCTGTCTTTGTTTTTCTATGTCTCTCTCTCTCTCTCTTCTCTTGCTCTCAAATCAATTCAATTCAATTCAATGGGCTTTATTGGCATGGGAAACATATGTTAACATTGCCAAAGAAAATGAAGGAGATAATAAACAGAAGTGAAATAAACAATAAAAACGAACAGTAAACATGAACAGTAAACATTACACTCCAAAATTTCAAATGTCATGTTATGTATGTATACAGTGTTGCAGCGATGTGCAAATTGTGAAAGTACAACAGGTCACAAATCTTGCTGCTGTGATGGCACACTGTGGTATTTCACCCAGTAGATATGGGGGTTTATCAAAATGGGGTTTGTTTTCAAATTCTTTGTGGATCTGTGTAATCTGAGGGAAATATGTGTCTCTAATATGGTTATACATTTGGCAGGAGGTTAGGAAGTGCAGCTCAGTTTCCACTTCGTTTTCTGGGCAGTGTGCACATAGCCCATCTTCTCTTGAGAGCCAGGTCTGCCTACGGCGGCCTTTCTCAATAGCAAGGCTATGCTCACTGAGTCTGTACATAGTCAAAGCTTTCCTTAAGTTTGGGTCAGTCACAATTGTCAGGTATTCTGCCACTGTGTAGTCTCTGTTTAGGGCCAAATAGCATTCTAGTTTGCTCTGTTTATTTGTGAATTCTTTCCAATGTGTCAAGTCTCTCTGTCTCTCTCTCTCTTTTGAGGAGCAATTTCTCTGATTCCTATGTTGGTCTCACAGTTTGCTAGAAAACCCCAAAACAGCTATTGTTCAAGTAAGGCAATTACTTCCAGCTCATCTTCTGACGTGACCCCTTGCAGAAAGTGACGTGTAATGCCCTGGCCTGAGGAGGGTGGACCTTGTTGCTACCTGTCTAGCAACCGTTGCCTGGGAGTTTAATTGGTGGTGAAGAACCTGTCGAGCACAATGCCTGCTCCCCAGCCAACCTAACACATGCAGGAGGAGAGAGAGTGAGGGAGGGAGAGGAGGAAAGAAACAAAGAGTGGAAGACAGAAAGAAAGAAAGAGGATGAGTGTGGGGCAGAGATTGAGGGAGAAGGAGAGAAAGTAAGGGAGTCAGGAGGGGAGAGGGGAAGAACTGGAGAAACATGGGGAGAAAAGAGTTATGGGAGGAAGATGTATATAGAGAAAAAGACGAGAGATAGAAGAGAAGGAGAACGTCGTCAGGGTGACGTTTGTCTCATCTGTGCCTTCCCACTTCCCATCGATGTTGCTTTCACGTCATTTCAACAAAAACATTTAATCTGATGACATTGAATCAACACGGGGAAATGATTGGATTTGAAAAAAGTCATCAACGTCAGGGAATTCAGTCTTTTTTTCAACTAACTTTTAACCTAAATCCAATTACAGGGTGAAATGTTTTGTTGACTTCATGTTGACTTCACATTAGTTGACATCTCAACCAAATGTAAATCAAAACTACATGTTGAAATTACGTCTGTACACAGTTGGTTTGCTATTTCCCATTGCGATCCATATTATGCCTTTGCGATAGGGGCTTCCTCAAATGTGACTGTTTGCTCAACAGTGGCTCTTTGGCATCAAAAGTGGACAATGAACACCTAGTCTTTGATAAGACGTTGTTGTGGTTAATTAAAATTGAATCGAGTTAAACCTGAGTGGTTATGAGGATAGGAGACAAGGAGAGGGTAGAATAAGCTGTATTGGGGATTCATTTGGGGACAAAGCCTCCATCTCATCACGTCATCCCTCGCTCTGCTCCTCCCCTGGAGCCAGCCTCTGATGGTCGTCCAGCCATTCTCCCTCCCCCCCTCCGTGTGTGTCCCGTCCTGATGAAATATGCATTGAAAGCACATTAATGGAATGCGTCTGTTTGTCTTGCAATCTTTTGATTTAATCAAATATTAAAATAATTTTGACCGCCTCGCTCTTTTTTTTGCAAGCTGTTGTGAATCAAGTGCAAACTTGAATCATGAGCGCATAGTGCGTTATTGCTGTTTAAAGATTGCTCTTTTGTTGTGGCCCGTCTGCCCGTAACCGTCCTTTGAAGTTCAGCGAGTGTGGAATCTTTGCACATGTGTTAGTAGGCTTAATGAAAACGACTGAAGCACATTTTTTCCATTTGTCATCAGAGCCATCAGAAGCTGTGAATCACGCATGGATACCATTCCTGACAGGGACTCATTCCAAGTGTCAGGGCTCAGAGTTCAGATCGATAGACAGTGTTCATTTCTCAACACTTGAATCGTGTGACTTTATCAGCTGGGAAACCCCTTTATTGGACGAAAATGTATAATGATTTTTTTCCTGGACTTTAGTACTACCTTACAGTCTCACTCGTGTGATGGAAAGAGTGTGCCTATTGTGTGTGTGTGTGTGTGTCTCTGTGTGTTTGCTTGTACAATGAGGTATGAGATATGTGATAATGAATTTTGCTTTGATGTGTGTGTGTTTATTCAGCATCATTGTGGTTAAAAACAGTTTGTCTTGCATTGAGGGTAGGTGTGTGTGTGGTGTATGCTCAAAGATATTATGTTCTCCCCAAAGTGGACATTGCTATTATTGCTACCAAGAGCCTAACCAGAAGTCAGTGACTCAAATTACCCAGGATAAAAAGCTCACTGTGTGATAGCATGTGAGAGTGTATGAGAGTGTCTGTCTGTCTGTCTGTCTGTCTGTCTGTCTGTCTGTCTGTCTGTCTGTCTGTCTGTCTGTCTGTCTGTCTGTCTGTCTGTCTGTCTGTCTGTCTGTCTGTCTGTCTGTCTGTCTGTCTGTCTGTCTGTCTGTCTGTCTGTCTGTCTATGAGAGTGTCTGTCTGTCTGTCTGTCTGTCTGTCTGTCTGTCTGTCTGTCTGTCTGTCTGTCTGTCTGTCTGTCTGTCTGTCTGTCTGTCTGTCTGTCTGTGTGTTTGTGTGTTTGTGTATTTCTGTTGGTATGTTTATCTGTGTTTGTGTCTGGGATAGTTATGCATTTGTGGATCGGTGTGTGTACTGTATGTGTGTCTGTGTGTTTATCCAGGCTTTGGGCCCAGTCCATTGACTGGAGCCTAATACACTCTGAGTCTGTTTTTTCTAAGTAAGCCTGCTCCCAGGACTCCAGCCAGCCGATGAGCGAGCCTGACACAACAAGACAGCTGAGTGTTTGAATAACAAGGTGTGTGTGTATGTGTATAAAAAAGAGAGTGAGAGACAGAGAGAAAGAGTGTGGTTTTTGTGTGTGTGTGTGTGTGTGTGTGTGTTTGTGACTGCTAAATGTCACATCTGAATGACATGATTTTCCCAATGAAGTTTCCAAAGTGTAAATCTGACACTTATTTAATCTCACTTTGTCCAAGGATGACGCCCTCTCCTCATCAATATAATGCTCTCTCTAAGCCTGTTCTCTCGCTCCCCATCCCTCTCTTCTTTCTCTCCTGTCTTCTCTCTCCCTACCTTTCCCTCTCCCCCTTTCCTTTCGGTCACGTTTATAGATACGCTGTTTTGGATAGGATAGGGGAGAAGCAGCCTTTCAGAGGTTTGGGTAGGCTTAAATAACTTCTGTTTCTTTGGGCAAGGCCTGGGAAAAGTAGAATCTCAATTCAACGGCTCAGACACAAGAGGTATGTGGCAGGGTCTACAGTCAATCACGGACTACAGGAAGAAACCCAGCCCAGTCACGGACCAGGATGTCTTGCTCCCAGGCAGACTAAATAACTTTTTTGCCCGCTTTGAGGACAATACAGTGCCACTGACACGGCCTGCAACGGAAACATGCGGTCTCTCCTTCACTGCAGCCGAAGTGAGTAAGACATTTAAACGTGTTAACCCTCGCAAGGCTGCAGGCCCAGATGGCATCCCCAGCCGCGCACTCAGAGCATGCGCAGACCAGCTGGCCGGTGTGTTTACGGACATATTCAATCAATCCCTATACCAGTCTGCTGTTCCCACATGCTTCAAGAGGGCCACCATTGTTCCTGTTCCCAAGAAAGCTAAGGTAACTGAGCTAAACGACTACCGCCCCGTAGCACTCACATCCGTCATCATGAAGTGCTTTGAGAGACTAGTCAAGGACCATATCACCTCCACCCTACCTGACACCCTTGACCCACTCCAATTTGCTTACCGCCCAAATAGGTCCACAGACGATGCAATCTCAACCACACTGCACACTGCCCTAACCCATCTGGACAAGAGGAATACCTATGTGAGAATGCTGTTCATCGACTACAGCTCGGCATTCAACACCATAGTACCCTCCAAGCTCGTCATCAAGCTCGAGACCCTGGGTCTCGACCCCGCCCTGTGCAACTGGGTACTGGACTTCCTGACGGGCCGCCCCCAGGTGGTGAGGGTAGGCAACAACATCTCCTCCCCGCTGATCCTCAACACTGGGGCCCCACAAGGGTGCGTTCTGAGCCCTCTCCTGTACTCCCTGTTCACCCACGACTGCGTGGCCATGCACGCCTCCAACTCAATCATCAAGTTTGCGGACGACACAACAGTGGTAGGCTTGATTACCAACAACGACGAGACGGCCTACAGGGAGGAGGTGAGGGCCCTCGGAGTGTGGTGTCAGGAAAATAACCTCACACTCAACGTCAACAAAACTAAGGAGATGATTGTGGACTTCAGGAAACAGCAGAGGGAACACCCCCCCATCCACATCGATGGAACAGTAGTGGAGAGGGTAGCAAGTTTTAAGTTCCTCGGCATACACATCACAGACAAACTGAATTGGTCCACTCACACAGACAGCATCGTGAGGAAGGCGCAGCAGCGCCTCTTCAACCTCAGGAGGCTGAAGAAATTCGGCTTGTCACCAAAAGCACTCACAAACTTCTACAGATGCACAATCGAGAGCATCCTGGCGGGCTGTATCACCGCCTGGTATGGCAACTGCACCGCCCTCAACCGTAAGGCTCTCCAGAGGGTAGTGAGGTCTGCACAACGCATCACCGGGGGCAAACTACCTGCCCTCCAGGACACCTACACCACCCGATGCTACAGGAAGGCCATAAAGATCATCAAGGACATCAACCACCCGAGCCACTGCCTGTTCACCCCGCTGTCATCCAGAAGGCGAGGTCAGTACAGGTGCATCAAAGCTGGGACCGAGAGACTGAAAAACAGCTTCTATCTCAAGGCCATCAGACTGTTAAACAGCCACCACTAACATTGAGTGGCTACTGCCAACACACTGTCAATGACACTGACTCTACTCCAGCCACTTTAATCATGGGAATTGATGGGAAATGATGTAAATATATCACTAGCCACTTTAAACAATGCTACCTTATATAATGTTACTTACCCTACATTGTTCATCTCATATGCATACGTTGATACTGTACTCTATATCATCGACTGCATCCTTATGTAATACATGTATCACTAGCCACTTTAACTATGCCACTTGGTTTACATACTTATCTCATATGTATATACTGTACTCGATATCATCTACTGTATCTTGCCTATGCTGCTCTGTACCATCACTCATTCATATATCCTTATGTACATATTCTTTATCCCCTTACACTGTGTATAAGACAGTAGTTTTTTTTGGAATTGTTAGTTAGATTACTTGCTCGTTATTACTGCATTGTCGGAACTAGAAGCACAAGCATTTCGCTACACTCGCATTAACATCTGCTAACCATGTGTATGTGACAAATAAAATTTGATTTGATTTGATTCGATTTGATTTGGATTGTGAAACAGAGTTATTGTCCCTGGCACTTAGCAACAGATGGAAAACCCACCATTGTTACAGCCTTTTTGGAAAATTAAGAATTATTTTATCAACGATTTATATCTAACTTTTATTCAGTCACAATCCTCAGAGAGGGCCCTTATATACAGTTGAAGTCGGAAGTTTACATACACTTAGGTTGGAGTCATTAAAACTCGTTTTTCAACCATTCCACAAATTTCTTGTTAACAAACTATAGTTTTGACAAGTCGGTTAGGACATCTACTTTGTGCATGACACAAGTATTTTTTCCAACAATTGTTTACAGACATATTATTTAACTTATAATTCACTGTATCACAATTCCAGTGGGTAAGAAGTTTACATACTCTAAGTTGACTGTGCCTTTAAACAGCTTGGAAAATTCCAGAAAATTATGTCATGGCTTTAGAAGCTTCTGATAGGCTAATTGACATCATTTGAGTCAATTGGAGGTGTGCCAGTGTACCATTTCACGGCCTACCTTCAAACTCAGTACCTCTTTGCTTGACATCATGGGAAAATCAAAAGAAATCAGCCAAGTCCTCAGAAAAAAATTTGTAGACCTCCACAAGTCTGGTTCATCCTTGGAAGCAATTTCCAAATGCCAGAAGATACCACGTTTATCTGTACAAACAATAGTACGCAAGTATAAACACCATGGGACCACGCAGCCATTATACCGCTCAGGAAGGAGACGTGTTCTGTCTCCTAGAGATGAACGTACTTTGGTGCAAAAAGTGCAAATCAATCCCAGAACAACAGCAAAGGATCTTGTGAAGATGCTGGAGGAAACCGGTACAAAAGTATCTATATCCACAGTAAAATGAGTCCTATATCGACATAACCTGAAAAGCCGCTCAGCAAGGAAGAAGCCACTGCTCCAAAACCGCCATAAAAAAGCCAGACTACGGTTTGCAACTCCACATGGGGACAAAGATCGTGCTTTTGGAGAAATGTCCTCTTGTTTGATGAAACAAAAATAGAACTGTTTGGCCATAATGACCATCGTTATGTATGGAGGAAAAAGGGGGAGGCTTGCAAGCCGAAGAACACCATCCCAACCGTGAAGCACTGGGGTGGCAGCATCATATTGTGGGGGTGCTTTGCTGCAAGAGGGACTGGTGCACTTCACAAAATAGGTGCCGTCACAAGTAAGGAAAATTATATGGATATATTGAAGCAACATCTCAAGACATCAGGAAGTTAAAGCTTGGTCGCAAATGGGTCTTCCAAATGGACAATGACCCCAAGCATACTTACAAAGTTTTGGCAAAATGACTTAAGGACAACAAAGTCAAGGTATTGGAGTGGCCATCACAACGCCCTGACCTCAATCCTATAGAAAATCTGTGGGCAGAACTGAAAAAGCATGTGCGAGCAAGCCTACAAACCTGGCTCAGTTACACCAGCTCTGTCAGGAGGAATGGGCCAAAATTCACCCAATTTATTGTGGGAAGCTTGTGGAAGGCTACCCGAAACGTTTGACCCAAGTTGAACAATTTAAAGGCAATGCTACAAAATACTAATTGAGTGTATGTAAACTTCTGACCCACTGGGAATGTGATGAAAGAAATAAAAGCTGAAATAAATCATTCCCTCTACTATTATTCTGACATTTCACATTTTTTAAAATAAAGTGGTGATCCTAACTGACAGTGAATTTTTTACTAGGATTACTAGGATTAAATGTCAGAAATGGGGAAAAACTGAGTTTAAATGTATTTGGCTAAGGTGTATGTAAAGGTCCGACTTCTACTGTATGCACTTGCGTGTGTGTTTGTGTGTGTAGTTGAGGACCAGCAAATGACTCAGTACACCTACAGTAGATGCACATACGCACACAGTACAGTATTAACTATTTTCATGTCATCCAGCAAATGTAAAATGCCTGAAGTTTCGTCAACGTCATTGACACTTAGATTGGAACCGGTGCTATGCTCAGACGACATGAAAATAAAGCTCTTTTGCCACGCACACCAGTGGTGGGTTTGGCGTTGAAATAAAGATGCATAGGCAGAAAATAACTTGCTTCCACTGGTTCTGGGGCCCTTGTTAAGGTCAACGGCATCATGAACTTTACCTAGTACCAGGACATTTTTGGTTAAGAAACCTGCTTGCCTCTACTAGGAGGCTGAAACTTGGCTGCAAGTGGATCTTCCAGCAAGACAATAACTCTAAGCATACTTCAAAACCCTCAAATAAATGGTTAATTGACCACAAAAATCAACATTTTGCAATGGCCATCTCAGTCTCCGGATTTGAAACCCATTGAAAACCTGTGGTTTGAATTGAAGAGGGCTGTCCATAAGTGCAGACTAATGATATCAAGGATCTGGAAAGATTCTGTATTGAGGAATAGTCTTAAGATCCCTACCATTCTCCAATCTCAAAACATTTTAGAAAAACACTCAGGGCCGTTATCCCTGCAAGGTGAGCCACTGAAAGATATTGAAAACGGGTGTCAATATATATTATATTATTACATGTTATACAAAATCTATTTTTCTGAGCAATTGTATTACTATAAAATATTTTTTTTGGAGCATACAATATAGCTCAGTATTTATCAAGCGGGGGAGGACAATCATTTTGGACCTGAATGCATGTGTTTAATTAGGGCTGGCAACTGTAACTGATGATTGTTGATGAAAGTCCATCATGAAAAATAAATATATATATATATACTTAAATGTTCAAGTTGGCAAACTTTACCCAATAGCAAGCCTGGTTTACATCTGTGACTAATTTCAAACTAGGCCTATGTCTTGTGTCACTACTTCACAGGAGAGGCATTTGAACTAGTACATTTTTTCATCAAAAGGTGTTTTTTGGGGGCAGAAATGCCTTCTGGAACATGTGAACTTTCATGTGCCTTAATAACAAACTTGTATGTCATCTGTAAATACGAATACAATTGTTAAATTTAGAGTGGGTTTAGCCATGGAAAAAGCTAGGAACCTTCCCGCTAGCCATGATTGGCTGAGATAATGGATGGGCTGGACATGCCGAGAGATGAAATCGGATTGGTTTGACATGTAGCACGCTACTCAGTATGTGTGGGTAATCCTTTCTAATGCTGCTTTAAAAAAATATATTGCGAAGAACTGAAAAGTCCACTTTCTGTAGGACTGAGTTTTGAAATCAGTGGAATGCCCGGTGGAAGCAGAGTGTGATAGTTAAGGAGATGGAGAAAATTCTGTCTTTTGATTGCAAATATGCGGAGGGAGTTGAAACTAGAACACATAGAAGGCTGTTGTATAAAACACCTGTCTCCGGATTACATCTTCAAACTAAGGGCAACCATGGCATCCGTGACACAGAGGGAGAAGTGTTTATCTATGTATATGGGGAAGAGTCGAGCAACATTTTCATTTATTATACGTTTATGATTTTGTCAGAAAGTTGTTTTCATTGCAAGTTAAAGCTTACTGTTAGCTATCTAGCTAAAGTTAGCTGGCTGGCTCGCTAGCTAGCCTTACATGGATGATCAATTTAGTAAAATTATTCATTTCTCAGCGCCATTTGCATTGCTAGTTATAGCCTAATGTTAGCTAGATAGCTAACATTGAACCTGGTTGGTTAGTTTTAGCTACCTGCAGATTCTTGCAGGGTAGTAATGTTATGAGTTGGGATTATGGTTCTTTGTTTAGGTAGCTAGCTAGCTACATGTCTTAACAAAAGACTCCAGTATGCAAGTAATCATTTCACTGTACCGTTTACACCTTCTGTATCTTTTGCATGTGACAAATAAACTTGGATTTTATTTGATATAGTCTTTGTTTAGCAGAGACGGTAACATAAAGAACAATTTGACCTGTACCAAAGTCAAATTAGGATATAACATTAGGTCAATGAGAGAGTGCCCAAATTCTAAAATTCTCCGGTAGAATGTCCTGCTTTTATTTTGTCATGCTCACAATCGTAAGAAATTTTCTGTAATTAGCTCGCCATTAACTTGTGAATAATGATCTTGTTGTGAGTTTATTTTCCTGTAATATTGAATATAAAATTAGCTAAAGTTAAGATGTTGTCAGCTATATGATATGGTAATTATTTGAACTGCCTAGCCAGCTAATTTAACATTAGCTAACTAGCTAACAAGCTATAAACAAACCAAAACATGTTTTAGACAGTTGCTTTTAGTTGCCTGGTTTGCTAGATTGACATATACTAAATTAATTTTTAAATGAATGGGTTTATTGGCGTTAAAACACACCAGTTAATAAATCCAATGTGAAATGTGATAAGTACAGTATCCCTATTTAGCATTGAAAGAGTTATTCCATTTTTCTCTACTTAAAAATATCTCTCCCTATTTTCTGAATCATGCTTGTAAAGTCAGTAGGCTACAGATATGCAAAAGGAGGCAGAGGGGCAGGTAGCCTACATGCACACACACTGGCAAAGATTTTTTAGCTGGCTGGCAGGCAGACGCTGGAATAATTTTCTGATTGTCAGATGAGGGATTTGCATAGGCGTTTGTTGCATTTTTTGTGGGACTGAAATATAACGCCCGGGATGTAAAATAACATTATTAACCGGTTACCATGCTTTTAAAATAACGGTTCTGTTCTAGAACAATATAAATCATTTTAGTTTGTGGTTCTGATTCTGTTCCTTTCATTTTTTTGTTATTTTGTGATTTTCGGTTTTGTTCCCTGAACCGTTTCCAACCCCTGGTACTAACCCTCTTTTTTTAAAGGACAAAACTCAATTGGACCAGATTATTATTTACCAATCTCCCTATCCCTAATCCAATAAGATCACAGGTTGGTCATGGGGGACTCGGACGCAAATCCTTTGTGCTTAATCCAATCGATAACAAATATGGGGAATCTAATTGTGAGATTCTTTATCTCTCCAACGAGAGATGCGTCATAGTCTCTGTCTCGTTATTTATGTCCATGCGTGATATTTTCTGGCCATCATACATTACATCTTTACCATCTGGATCAAAGCTCACACACACACAGGTACCCTATGCACACACAGTAGTTACTGCAAACATCCACATCTCCACGACAACTCATCTCATCCACAGAAACCTTTCCCAATTACCTATAACAAGCTGCTCTATCGTCAATGTGAATGTCACCACCCACCGAAAGGCTCCACAGGAGAAAGCTGTGGAGTTGCGGATGTTGATGATGACTGTGTGTGTGTGTGTGTACTTTGTTTCTCTCACATCTTTGCTTAATGTCTGTTCAGCACTGTTCACATTCTCACTGCTGTCATCACAATGTCACCCCAGAAAGCAATATTGTTTGTTTTGGGAAAGCAATGTGGCAATTATTGAAATTATAGATTTAATATCTTAGCTGTGTTGCTACAGGCAGGATGATGGAATACACTCATACGCACTGAGGCACAATGAAAAACATGTGGGGACCAGCGCTACAGATTCTCTGTGTGTGTATATAATAAAACTCAGTCCCAAAGTGAGTTACAGTGCCAAATTAATAGACATACACTACATGACCAAAAGTATGTGGATAACTACTCGTCAAATATCTCATTCCAAAATCATAAGCATTAATATGGAGTTGGTCCCCCCTTTGCTGCTATAACCGCCTTCTCTCTTCTGGGAAGGCTTTCCACTAGATGTTGGAACATTACTGCAGGGACTTGCTTCCATTCAGCCACAAGAGCATTAGTGAGGTCGGGCACTAATGTTGGGCGATTAGACCTGTCTTGTATTCGGCGTTCCAATTCATCCCATAGGTGTTCGATGGGGTTAAGGTCAGGGCTCTGTGCAGGCCAGTCATGTTCTTCCACACCGATTTTGACAAACCTTTTCTGTATGGATCTCGCTTTGAGCACGGGGGCATTGTCATGCTGAAACAGGAAAGTGTCTCCCCCAAACTGTTGCCCCAAAGATGGAAGCACGGAATTGTTTAGAAAGTCATTGAATGCTGTCGCATTAAGATTTCCCTTCACTGGAAGTAAGGGGCCTAACCCGAACCATGAAAAACAGCCCCAGACCACCAGTATGGAACTCGGTAATGAGTGTTGCAACCAAGGACATACGATTTTTACGTGCTACTGACTTGTTGGCATCCTAAGACGGTGCCACGTTGCAGTGTTATATAGACAAGCTTCACATGCTGACATTTCTCTGATTTGTTTTTATACTCATATGGAAAAATTATGTAAATCAATTTCTACCATAACCTTTACCACAGTATGTGGAGGTGGAGGGAGTGAATGTCCCATGTTCTCTTATGTGAATATGGTAATCCAGCAAGTCATGTCCTCAAAGCCTACATGTCGCCATTTGAGTGTGTGGGTGTCTGGAGCTGTTTTTCCGTGTGTATCTATCTGTTTGTCTTTGTGTTCTGTTCGGGTCCCTTTGTGTGTAGTACTGGGAGGCATTGTATGTATGTATGTGTGGCTTCAAATTTAAAAAATGATTTCTCAATCTCCTTCTAGCTCTGTGGGACTAACAATGACAAAAGTGTTCGTGTGCATTAAAAGAAAAAATATTATAATTTTTATTCCTGGGTCTTGAAGTAATTGCTGGATTTATGTGGTGGCCAGGCAATAAAACTTGTATCCTTTTATCCCTCTTTCACTGGCAGCCAGAGAAACTGTGTGTGTGTGTGTGTGTGTGTGTGTGTGTGTGTGTGTGTGTGTGTGGACATATTCTTTTTCCATTATAAATCACTTTTATTTTTCATAATTAAAAAAAGGAACCCGGCTAATACTACAAAGCAAACAAAAACACCCCCATTTGCCATAATGCAGCTGGTACATAATCCCCTTTCTAATTGAAACTAAATGAGAGGAAGAGATCAAAATGTCCACACAGAGGGGGAGGAGGGGGGCTGTCTGTCTGCACATACTCTTCTCTTTTAGTGAACGGCTGCGTTCTAATAGACTTCATGCCTACACTCGTCTCCTCTCCTACATCTGGCCTAGATAGAAGGACCAGGGGTGCATCTCAATAGTCTAAAGTATCTTCCTTTCCTCATCTCCTCTCCTTCACCTGCACTGATCTGAATGAAAAGGATAGGTTAATCAGATTGATCAGCAAGTGACAAGCTGGCCCCAATAACGTGGGCTCATACTGACCAAACATCCAATGAGATCCACAAAAGCAGACACAGGTGTGCTGGCGTGCCACATTGGGCACATTCTATCCCCTACTGTTGCTCCATTGTTCAATGCTATTTCAGCCCAAGTTAGAACACAAACACGCACACACAGACACACACTTAAAATGAAGAAGGTATTTGCTCATAAGGCCAGCAACAGATACCAGGTCACATACCCTGGCAGACAGAGGGATGTGAACAGTGTCAGCTCCCCTCTCTCACTTAAACCTCTCCTTCACCTTCTGTCCTCCCCTTCTGTTTCGCTCTCTCTCTTGCTACTAATATTCTTTCATTTGCTCTCTGTTCATGTTAGGACTCACCAGTACAGCTAAATGAAAAATGTTCACACACGTCGCAGACTTGACTCTTCAATATCCCCTCTGACTTCACTCGGCCTCTCATTCTCTCACTCAGCGTGTCTTTGTTCATCTTGGTTATCATTGAGACTTTTAGTCTGGGTAGAGAGAGATGGAGGAAGTACAGAGGTGGAATAAGGGAAAGAAAACAAAGCATAGCCAGGAAGAGAGTTGCAAAGACACAGAAAGGCACCTTCCTTTAGTATGACAGTGTCTCTCTCAGGTCCTTAGTCCACCCGTCCCTGCAGGTGTACCCCCTCCTCCATCCCTTTACCTGCCAGACCTTTCAGTCAGCAGTTTCCATGGTAATAAGCTGGCCCCTTTCGCAGCGACGCTCGCCAGGCGCCTTATAACCGGTGTCAAGACTGCCACGAGTCAGAGAGAAACTCAATTATTTACTACAGCACTGTGGGTGTGTGTGTGGAGAAGGAAACACATTTCCCTTTTTCTTTGTTACCTTGCCATGGTCACCACTTCTGTGTAAAAAAATGTCAAAGACTCCAGTCACCCAAGTCATAAACTGTTCTCTCTGCTACCGCACGGCAAGCGAGTCTAGGTCCAAAAGGCTCCTTAACAGCTTCTACCCACAAGCCATAAGACTGCTAAACAATTAATCAAATCGCCCCCCGGGCTATTTACATTGGAACCCCCCTTTGTTTTTACACTGCTGCTTCTTACTGTTTATTATCTATGCATAGTCACTTGACCCCTACCTACATGTACAAATGACCTCGACTAACCTGTACCCCAGCACATTGACTCAGTACCGGTACCCCCGGTATACAGCCTCGTTATTGTTGTTTTATTGTGTTACTTTTTATTCAATTTTTTACTTTAGTTTATTTAGTAAATATTTTCTTAACTCTATTTCTTGAACTGCATTGTTGGTTAAGGGCTTGTAGGTAAGCATTTCACGGTCAGGTCTACACTTGTTGTATTCGGCGCATGAGACAAATAACATTTGATTTGATTTGAACTGACTCATAGGGCAATAGGGCAGCAACTACAAAAGAAGACAAGGGAAGTAGCTAAGTAATAGGATCCATCCAGCCCTGCCAAGCTAACATCCCAGAACCCATACAGTCTAGTTAGCAAAGAAAGCTGCTCATTAAATTAAGTTAGCTCCCCTACTTAGTTTTATGTTGGATGTTTTGGCATTTTATAGCTGATATGGAGGGCTATTGATGGTCCATTGCCAAGTCAATAAAGAAAATTAAATATGAAATAATTCCACTCCTCTGTGATTTCTTACTGGGATTCTACTGATCTCACTCACACCGCCAGACCTACTGTATAATGTTGTATACTCTGTCAATAGGAGGATGAATAGACAAAGAGAAAATGGGCTTTGAAGTTTGAGGCATCTAATATATTGTAAGACCAATTAAATGCATTGTTTAGGATGTCAATGTTAGCGTGTGTGTGTGTTAGGCAAACCTGCACAGTGAAGGTTATCTTAAGTTAACAACTCCTCCTTTCTATAGGATGTCATATGCTTTCACATAACCAGTGGCTTTATATAGATCTCCCACATACTGAACTCTACGATGAGCTGCAATAGATTAAAAAGAAAAAATACATTTATAGCCTGTGTTTTGCTCCGTATGTATGTCAGAACCTAGTTTTCCTATGTTTGCCATAGCTCGCCCACTTAATCTGTGCATTATTGGAGAGGGGATTTAAGGGTGTTTGTGTAAGTGAATGAAACTCTCCATAGGGTTACCGTGACCTATTCTGCTCCCACATAGCTCACAGATTCTTGTGACTGAAAGTTATTGGTTGTAATAATAATAATGTGCACACATGGTTATGTCAAATATGTTCTCATAACCCTACAAAGCCAGCCAGCAATGTAAGTGGATGTGGAGGTGGCAGGTTTATTTGTTTATGAAAAATCTAAGGCCTTTCTGACAATATGACAAGTGTGAGGAGGAGGTTCTCTATATATGTTTGTGTGTGTGTGTGTGTGTGTGTGTGCGGCGTTGTGTGTGGAGGAGGGATATTTTCCTATGTTGGTGTGTGTGGGGAGAGTACGTGTATATTTACTAAACTCAAGTATAAGTATAAGGTGTTTTTCTTCCTAGGGTGGTGGTTGGTGCTCAGAGTATGTGCTGAACCTGCTCTGGACACTGGGGACCCCATGATGGGCTCAGTTTTGCTGCATTCATCTGCTTCACAGAGTGGGACTGAGGGAACTGGAGGAAATATAGACAGGGCCACATCCTAATACATCCCCAGAATGGCCTCCTTTCCCATTCTCCTATTTATTACAAATGTGAAAGGGCTTATGTGAAAGCAATATGATGGCCCATTGTGTGTGTGTGTGTGTGTTTGTGTGTGCTTGTGCGTATGTGTGTAGACGTGTGGGTTTAGACGTGTGTGTGTGGGTTATGAGCACCTCTTTTTGTTTGCTGAGGAGCCAGGGAGGTGTAGGCTACTACTTATTTCTCAGTTCATAACATTGGATTTCCTCTTCTAAACCTTGGGCTTAAAATTAAATCGATTTATTGGAAAGTGAGAGAATGCGTAGGTGTTTCTCAATATGCGTACTACGGTTGTCACGATCGTCATGGGAAGAAGTGGACCAAAGCGCAGCGTGGTACGTGTTCATTCTATTTATTTTAGAATGAACACTGACAACAACAAAACAAAATACGAACGTGACGTTCTGCAGGGCAAAATAACAACCAATGCAAAAAATAAGATCCTACAAATGAAAGAGGGAAAAAGGACTGCCTAAGTATGATTCCCAATCAGAGACAACGATGGACAGCTGCCTCTGATTGGGAACCACACTTGGCCAAAAACAAAGAAACAGGTAAAATAGAATGCCCACCAAAATCACACCCTGACCTAACCAAATAGAGAAATAAAACGGCTCTCTAAGGTCAGGGCGTGATAACGGTCCTCCATAATCTCATGCTCCTTGTGCATTCACCGATGCCGTTCACTTAAATACGCCCTTGTGAGAACGAGAGAGTGAAGAACGGATCAAACAATACATTTGAGAAGCACTCGCCCTCCCCCTACTCTATTACCTCACGCTACCCCTCTATTCACTGAACCTTCTTTTAGCCAAGACAATTGCAACAATAGAGGAAACAAGATATACATTTTACTTCATAACTATCAGCTAGCTATATGTGAATCGTAATCATCTAGCTAACCAGATAGTTTATAACAGACAAAATTATTTAAGACTAATGTTATGCAAGTTAGATGTCAATTGTTTGTGGGTAACTAGCTAGCGAACAATTCTTTGTGGCTTTATCAAATAAAATTACATTTTATTGGTCACATACACATGGTTAGCAGATGTTAATGCGAGTGTTGCGAAATGCTTGTGCTTCTAGTTCCAACAGTGCAGTAATATCTAACAAGTAATCTAACAAATTCACAATGACTACCTTATACACACAAATGTAAAGGGATGAATAAGAATATTCATATAAGAATATATAAATATATGGATGAGCGATGGCCGTGCGGCATAGTCAAGATGCAATAGATGGTATAGGATACAGTTTATACTGTACATATGCGATGAGTAATGTAGGATATGTAGACATTATTAAAGTGCCGTTATTTAAAGTGACTAGTGATACCTTTACTAAATCCATTTATTAAATGTGTTAAAGTGGCAAGAGATGAGTCTGTATGTTGGCAGCAGCCACTCTATGTTAGTGATGGCTGTTTTACAGTCTGATGGCCTTGAGATAGAAGCCGTATTTCAGTCTCTTGGTCCCAGCTTTGATGCACCTGTACTGACCTTGCCTTCTGGATGATAGCGGGGTGAACAGGCAGTGGCTCGGGTGGTTGATGTCCTTGATGATCTTTATGGCCTTCCTGTGACATCGGGTGGTGTAGGTGTCCTGGAGGGCAGGAAGTTTTCCCCAGTGATGCATTGTGCAGACTGCACAACCCTCTGGAGAGCCTTGCGGTTGTGGGCGGAGCAGTTGCCGTACCAGGTGGTGATACAGCCCGACAGGATGCTCTTGATTGTGCGTCTGTAAAAGTTGAGTGTTTTTGGTGACAAGCCAAATTTCTTCAGCCTCCTGAGATTGAAGAGGTGCTGTTGCGCCATCTTCACCACTCTGTCTGTGTGGGTGGACCATTTCAGTTTTTCCATGATGTGTACGCAGAGGAACTTAAAACTTCCCACCTTCTCCACTACTGTCCCGTCGATGTGGATGGGGGGATGCTCCCTCTGCTTTATCCTGAAGTCCACGATCATCTCCTTTGTTTTGTTGACGTTGAGTGAGAGGTTATTTTCCTGACACCACACTCCGAGGGCCCTCACCTTCTCCCTATAGGCAGTCTCGTAGTTGTTGGTAATCAAGCCTACCACTGTGTTGTCTGCAAACTTGAAGATTGAGTTGGAGGCGTGCAAGGCCACGCAGTCATGGGTGAACAGGGAGTACAGGAGAGGGCTGAGAACGCACCCTTGTGGAGGCCCAGTGTTGAAGATCAGCGGGGTGGAGAAGTTGTTTCCTACCCTCACCACCTGGGGGCGGCCCGTCAGAAAGTCCAGGAACCAGTTGCACAGGGCGGGGTCGAGCCCAGCTTAATGACGTGTTTGGAGGGTTCTATGGTGTTAAATGCTGAGCTGTAGTCAATGAACATCATTCTTACATAGGTATTCCTCTTGTCCAGATGGGATAGTGTGCAGTGTGATGGTGATTGCATCGACAGTGGACCTATTGTGGCGGTAAGCAAATTGGAGTGGGTCTAGGGTTTCAGGTAAGGTGGAGGTGATATGATCCTTGACTAGTCTCTCAAGGCACTTCATGATGACAGAAGTGAGTGCTACGGGGCGATAGTAATTTAGTTCAGTTACCTTAACTTTCTTGGAACCAGGAACAATGGTGGCCATCTTGAAGCATGTGGGCACAGTAGACTGGGATAGGGATTGATTGAAAATGTCCGTAAACAAACCAGCCAGCTGGTCTGCGCATTCTCTGAGGACGCGGCTAGGGATGCCCTCTGGGCCGGCAGCCTTGCGAGGGTTAACACTTTTAAATGTTTTACTCACGTTGGCCACGGTGAAGGAGAGCCCACAGGCTTTGGTAGCTGGCCATGTCAGTGGCACTGTATTGTCCTCAAAGCGGGCAAAGAAGTTGTTTAATTTGTCTGGGAGCAAGACATCGATGTCTGCGATGGGACTGGTTTTCTTTTTGTAATCCGTGATTGATTGTAGACCCTGCCACATATGTCTCGTGTTTGAGCCATTGAATAGCGACTCTACTTTGTCTCTATGCTGAAGCTTTGCTATTTTTATTGCCTTGTGGAGGGAATAGCTACACTGTTTGAATTTGGTCATTCGGTTTCCTGTCGCCTTGCCATGATTAAAAGCGGTTGTTCATGCTTTCAGTTTTGCGCGAATGCTGCCATCAATCCACGGTTTCTGGTTAGGGAAGGTTTTAATAGTCACCGTGGGTACAACATCCCCGATGCACTTGCTAATAAACAGTCTCACAGAGTCAGCGTATACATCAATGTTATTGTCTGAGGCTACCTGGAACATATCCCAGTCCACGTGATCGAAGCAATCTTGAAGCCTGGAATCTAGATTGTTGTGCATTAGAAAAGTGCCCTCCATGCTCCGTTTTGCATAAAAATCAGACAATTCATGTCAATTCATTACATAACTGTAATGGTTTTCTTCTGGTGAAAGAGAGTCAGACCAAAATGCGGCGTGGCTATTGCGATCCATGTTTAATCAAACAAAGTAAACACAAATCAAAATACAAAAACAATAAACGTAACACGAAAACCGAAACAGCCTAATACTGGTGCAAAGTAACACAGAGACAGAACAAGGACAATCACCCACAAAACCCAACACCAAACAGGCTACCTAAATATGGTTCCCAATCAGAGACAATGACGAACACCTGCCTCTGATTGAGAACCATATCAGGCCAAACATAGAACTAGACAAACTAGACATGTAACATAGAATGCCCACTCAGCTCACACCCTGACCAACCAAAACATAGAAACATACAAAGCAAACTATGGTCAGGGTGTGACAATAACTTACTTTCACATATCTGTGAATACAGATATGCATCTGTTGGTCACAGATACCTTTATAAAAAAGTAGGAGCGTGAATCAGAAAATCATGCAGTATCTGGTGTGACCACTATTTGCCTCATGCAGCACGACACATCTCCTTCGCATAGAGTTGATCAGGCTGTTGATTGTAGCCTGTGGAATGTATTCCAAGTCCTCTTCAATGGGTGTGTGAAGTTGCTGGATATTGGCAGGAACTGGAGCACACTGTCATACACATTGATCCAGAGCACCCCAACCCGAACATGCTCAATGGGTGACATGTCTGGTTAGTATGCAGGCCACGGAAGAACTGGGACATTTTCAGCTTCCAGGAATTGTGTACAGATCCTTGCGACATGGGGCTGGGCATTATCATGCTGAATGGTGATAGCGGCGGAAGAATGGCACGACAGTGAACCTCAGGATCTCGTCACGGTATTGCCATCGATAAAATGCAATTGTGTTCGTTGTCCGTAGCGTAGGCCTGCCCATACCATAACCCCACCGCCACCATGGTTTCTTCGGTTACGAAGCCGAACTGCAGTCAGGTCAAGACCCTGGTGAGGACAACGAGCACACAGATGATCTTCCCTGAGATGGTTTCTGAAAGATTTGGCAGTTATTATTCAGTTTTGCAAACCCACAGTTTCTTCAGCTGTCCAGGTGGCTGGTCTTAGACATTCCTGCAGGTGACGAAGCCGGATGTGGACATCCTGGGCTGGCGTGGTACACATGGTCTGCGGTTGTGAGGCCGGTTGCCGTAATGCCAAATTCTCTAAAACAACGTTGGAAGAGTCTTATGGTAGAGAAATTAAATTATCTGTCAACAGCTCTGGTGGCCATTCCTGCAGTCAGCATGCCAATCGCACACTTCCTTAACATTTAAGATATCTTTGGCATTGTGTTGTGTGACAAAACTGCACATTTTAGAGTGACCGTTTCTTGTCCCCAGCACAAGGTGCACCTGTGTAAAGATCATGCTGTTTAATCATCTTCTTGATATGCCACAACTGTCTGGTGGATGAATTATCTTGGCAAAGGAGAAATGCTCACTAACAGAGATGTAACCAAATTTGTTCAACATTTTTTGTGCGTTTGGAACATTTCTGGGATCTTTTATTTCAGCTCATGAAACAGTTTGGTTTATATTTTTGTTCAGTATACTTTGTGTGTGTTTCAAAACAAAACAGAGAGATAGAGATGGAAAGAGAGATGGAAAGAGAGGAAAGAGGGAGAGCGATACAGAAAGAGACAGAAAGAACATGATAAAGGGATGGAGAGAGGGATGCAGAGGGAAAGAAGAGTGGGGGGAGGCAGCAATTAAGAGAAGGCTACAGAACAGACCGTACTCACTGCTTTATCTCCTCTCCTGCCATCGTAAAGGTCAGGGTCTCTCCCCAGCGTTCTGAAAAACACAAACTCAACATTAGGGACACTGTTGTTTGATTAGGAATATTCAGAGGTGTGTGTGTGAACCTGTGTGAAGGAGTGTGTGACCTGGAATTAGTAGGTTTATTGTAAGCAATCTAATAACAGAAGAGTGTTTTAACTGAGACACCAATGTTACTATTGTAGGGTCGATAGCCCCCACAATAGTATGGTACTGGTTGAAGCTCAGTGTTAAATTAAAATCTCTCTACCATCATATCTAAGCCAATATGACAGCAATATGAGCAAATTAACTTGATTGGTGGTACACAACACACTCTCGACCTCTTGTCATGAGCCGTCCGGCTGTTACCGAAGTAGGTTAGCTGCACCTTAAATGGGGAGGACGGCGTCATGGTAATGGCTGGAGTGTAATGGTATCAATCACATATGGTTTGATGCCATTCCATTTGCTCTCCGTTACAGCCATTATTATGAACCGTCCTCCCCTCAGCAGCCTAGCTGGCGTTTACCTAGCTCAAATTCTAGATGATGGATTAAATTGAGACTATAGCATCCAAATGGATTGACAACGTTGTTAGGTGCAACAATAATTTATCGCTCTGACGCGCTCATTTCCCTCCATTAAGGACCAATTAGATGCTGCCTTTTTGTAGCATTTCTGAGAAAGCTAACATCTTTTTAGCCGAATCTCAGTTCTGTCTAACTGGGTCGAGAATTTCAGTTGCAAAATGCTGCCAGTTACAAGAAGTGACTGACAACAAACCTAGGCAAAAAAAAATACATTTAAAAAACCTAGGCTACTATAGATCGCTATATGGTGGTATTCAAGCTGAGGTTAATCAATAATTGCAAACATGTATTTTGATTAGCTAGCTAACACCAGGCAGCTAAATGCTAGCTAACGAATTTGCAAAGAATGGTAGCTAGCTATATTTGTTTATGGAAGGTTTGTTACACAAATACCTTCAGCCATTAGCTAGCTAGCTAGAGCCAGACAACAACAGCTGACCTTGACACAGAAGCTAACTAACAATAGTTAGCTCCCGTCCAAATTCCAGTACTACATTCTTCCACAAAACATAGTGTAACGACCCTGGGTTTATAAGCGCGGAAATCGACTCTGCTGCACGAGCATGCTTTTCCGGCACAGTCGATAGCACGCCGGACCTCGGGCTCGATAGGTCGAGGGTTCGAGACCTGCTCCCTGCTGTTTCATTACATTGGTGTCAGAAGTGATTGGACCTTGCATCCACGACAGTGCGTGTGCTTGGCTGGTGAGCGTGTTCCTGTAAGACGTAAAGTCGCATGCTAGGGCGAGGATGAGCTCTTTGAAAGGAGGGAGTAGTGTAATGACTCTGCCGCACGAGCATGCTTTTGCGGCACAGACGATAGCGCGCCGGAACTCGGGCTCGAAGGTCGAGGGTTCGAGACCTGCTCCCTGCTGTTTCATTACAATAGTTAGCTAGCAATATACATCAGTACAAAACCAACACCAAACTTTGGGCAAATTGTCACGCTTCTACCTTACAGTGCATGCAATGTAATGGGATTTTGCAACACTAGCTATGGTAAGAGCTAGCCATATTTCACTGTCAGACAGAAAACAACTCAAACGGTAGCTGAGAAAACAAATGCACATGTAAAAAGCATGCAAATGCATGTTTGCTAGTGTAACAGTATAGCTTTTACGGACGTTGAAATCAGGTAAATTTTAGATTCTGAATAAATGTTAAATACTTTCTGTACTTTTTTTTTTACTGTACTGTAATGTATCGCACTCTACTGTGCTCTACTGCCATGGTTCTCAAACCTCTCCTCAAGGACCCCCGTACATTTGGCAATTTTGCTGTAGTTCTGAACTAGCTATTCAAGAGCTTGGGGATTATTTGACAAGTTGAATCAGGTGTGCTAGTGTAACAGTATAACTTTAGACTGTCCCCTCGCCCATACCCGGGCACAAACCAGGGACCCTCTGCACACATCAACAACAGTCACCCATGAGGCATCGTTGCCCATTGCTCCACGAAAGCCGTGGCCCTTGCAGAGCAAGGGGAACCACTACTTCAAGGTCTCAGAGCAAGTGACGTCACCGATTGAAACGCTAACTAGCCGTTTCACATCCGTTACACTAGCTCTGTAAATAGATCATTTACATGAAACAGCCTAGGGTCCCCATGGAGAGGTTTGAGAACCGCTACTCTACTGTACTGTCCTGTGCTGTCCAAACTTGTGAAACATAGATGTCTAATATTGGTTCAGATTTGTTCCAGTCTGGCCTGGACCAAATCTGAACCAAACAAAGATGTCTATGTTTCGAAAATGCTCTCCTAACGTGCCACGAAAGTAACTTGTATCGAAGTGGCGTGTTTTTAGGGAATCAAGGCTGGTCCGGACTACACTAAAAAAAAAAAGACATTGGCGTAGGTCCCCTTAGTCGGAAGTAGCCATCAACAAGGGGGATCTGGGGGGACTTTCTTTCCAAATGCTCACTCAAATGCTCACTCAATTTATTTAGTTCTTTGAGAGTCAAAGGAGCTGGTATGTGCATAATGAAAAGCAGCTGTTGATATTCACCCCCCTCCCCTCTTTAAAGGGAGAAGCCATATGTTTTGTGATGGAACTTTGCGATGGAACTTAAGCTTATGAGTGTTTTAACGATGCATCGTATCTATAACAGCCGTAGAACTCACATGGTTGCCCTACACCACGTAGGGAGAACTTTTAATAAGTGCGTCGTTAGAGCATGTGTCGATACTAATAGGATTGAAAGAAAGACAGCGCTGCTCTCGGATCAGCATTCTCCATTCAAATATTACCTTAACATTAGATACTGAGGACGGATCAGTTCCTAGAAAGAAATGATCACCGATGGCTGCAAATTTGAGGCGGCTTATTTGAATGCTTAAGCTATGGCAGGGTTTCCCAAACTCGGTCCTCGGGACCCCAAGGGGCGCACGTTTTGTTTTTGCCCTAGCACTACACTGAAAAATAAATTATGTGAGACAAAACACATTTTTTACATAATTTGAATCGCAAAATTACATTTTTGAAAGATACCTTTTGCATGTTGAAATGTTGGATTGGATAATTTTGTGTAATCACCGAACGGTCTAAAAACCATCAAAAACAAAAACCTATGTTTTAAGTGAGAAGTAGGCATTGGTCTGAAGCTGAAAAAGAAAGGAAATTCACTAGCACCACAATGCCTATTCCACCCATGCTCTACCAAGGTTTTCTAGCACAGAGGTTTGAACTACTCCAGTAGCTATGTTGGCCTATTGTACTTCAAACAATGTGTATGCAGGTTGTTTAGGATTATAACCTTCTTAAACAGCCCAATTCATGCTCTTCAAAGGAATAATGGACTTTACAGTGTCCTGTTATTAAAATTATATATATATATATATATATATATCAGCACAGCAATTGATAAAACAGGACTATTTTTTGCAAAACAAGTGTTTCTGAGCTTATGTCAATATTACACAGGTAAGCTAACAGTTACAGAAATCAGGAAGGAAGATAGACTATAGACCTTTACATTTCAGTGACTGTGTCCAACGCACCACCACCTGTTGTTATGTTGGGCACCTACTGACCAAAAAAAAAGATGCTATGAAATATATATTTGTGACTCACAACCTGGATTCGGTCTTATGTAGCAAAATTTGAAATGGTGTTTTTTTTACATGAGATAAAGTAGAGACTCAGAGCTACAAAATGGTATATCATACACTGCATTTGAGGAACAATGGAAAAATAATTCTGCTTTGAAAGTTGATCAACTTGTAAACTCACTTTTGTGAAAATAGCCTTTGAATGTTTTGCTATCTAGTGAAGAGCTCTTCTTTGTCTTCGCCCGTTCAGTATCGTTCATAACCTCACCCTAAGCTTTAGCCCCACCCATCTCGTTTCGCTCTCGAAGCGCACACTTGACGCTCTGGCCGATACTTTGTTTACCTCTGGATAGCATGAAAACAGCCTAACCAGCTCTGCTGGCAACAATTTCATTTTTTTGCAGACGTTTACTGACGTCACTTAACATTAGCTAACGAGCCAGCCAGCCAACGTTAGCTAGTTAAACAATGAAGAGTGCCAACAATGCCAGAGGTAGGCTGGACAATAGAACAAGTCAAAATTCACCTAAGGCTGAAAAACAGCATTAGAACGCTGGAACATTAGCGCGAGCCCATAGCAAATGAATGGAATCAAACGTTCTCAGAGGCCTGTTTTGACTGGAGTGATGCTTAGGATTCCATTTCACCTAAATGGCACAAAAAATGTATCCTTTTCATTTTACCACTACAATCTGTTCATCGGACAAAACTGAAAAAAAACTACTTGTGTAGAAAGTTAACATCCGCACCTCGATGGTGTCAACTGCGCTTATGTCTGCGTAATGAGAAAGTAGGGAAAAAATGAAAACTTCGGATTATTTCTGGTCTAGTGATCTATAACAAACAAGCTCACTGACCAGACTTACATAATTACAAAGAGGAGATTCTCCTGAATAAAATGGTGCCCGACTTGAAAAAATCTAAATATACACATTGTGAGCTATTGGCGAAATAGACTGGCATGCCTATATTTCCCCTATAGGAATCAATGGGGGGGAGCTCAGCATTCCAAGGACAAAAAGTATTTTGTGGCTAGCATTTGATGACAACCGAGCTCGCTGCCCAGACTTACATAATTAGAAAGAGGAGATTCTCATGATTAAAATGGCGTCCGACTTGAAAAAATCTAAGCATGCACATTGCGAGATATTTGGCGAAATTAACAGACATGCCTATATTTCCCCTATAGGAATCAATGGGACGACCTCAGAGTTCCATGAGTAATTGTTTGTTTTTGCTTACCTTTTATCTATAGACAACGTGAGCAGGTCTCATTGCCAACCATAGCAAAGAAGGCATTGTGACGTAGAACAATAAGCTGGGAATAGAACGTTCGGAAGGCGAGTTGGTGCCACAGTGCTCAATAGAACTAATAGGAGCTGGCAGGGTGAAAAATGCCCTAAAATATGGCCTGTATTTTAGTGATTACTTCAAAACGATGGCATGCAGCTGGGAAATATGGTCATATTATGAAACTGGGCTCCACGGCTTATGCAATGAACTAGTTTTTATCAGAAAAAAAGCATTGTTAAAAATGTCATGTGTCCAGCCTACCACAGTGCTGGGAGCAAACCAACCATGTTCAATGTTAGCTAACTGGAACAGCAAACAGCTCTGGGAAACGAATGATAACATCAGCTAAGGAGCAAGCCAGCTAACATTAGCTAGCTAACAATACACTTTAGCTTGAAATGAAACCACTTTCTGTCAAAATTAGAAAACGTGTAATATCTGAAAATGTAGCTAGCTAGCGCTAGACTATCATACCTGTATACAACATCGTTTATGGACGCATCTCCCTGTCAGCACTCCATGCCACAGTTGCCCTTAGTTTTAAGATGTAATCCGGAGACAGGTCTTTCCTCCATCTCTTTAGCTATCATACTCTAATTCCACTGATTTCAAAACTTGATCCCCCAGAAAGTGGAGAGCCACACTTATGCAGCTCTATTACACAAATACATTTTTTTAAAGGCAGCGTTCGACAGGATTACCAACATAGACTGATGAGCTTCTATGGCAGACCAATCCGAACTCCTCGCCTCGTAATTTAACAATTTATTCATATTTACAGACGGCATACAAGTTTGTTATTAAGGCACATGAAAGTTCACATGTTCAAGAAGGCATTTCTGCCAAACAACACATTTTAATGACATATTACATTTTTTATGAAATATAAATATTTTTTAAGTTCAAACTGCTCTCCTGTGAAGTCTTGACTTGTGACTTGTGACTTGTGACTTGTGACATACACCTAGTTTCCTGAATCTGGTCACATTTTTCCTCAATGACATGTATTGCTAAAAGAAAGGTTTAAGAAAACAGGCAGGCACCACATTACTACAAGACAAAATAGCTTGCTCAATCAAGCATGATGGTCTTGTAAATACAAAAGCAAAGCTTGCTTTCATATCATTTAAAAAAAAAACTTGAAAGGGTAGTGGAATGGGATTAGTGTGGTGTGTGAAGAATATAATACTTTTACTTGTATGCGGTACAAATCACATTTAGTGTCCCTTACAAAAACAATTGCAGTCAGATTGCAGTATACTATAGTATAACTGTAATTAGAGTGCAGTATAACTGCAGTATAACTGCAGTATGCAGCAAACCACAATAACAGTTATTTTACTGCAGTAATTTTGCAGTGTATCTGCAGTTACAGTGCAGTAAAATTGCAGTTCAAATCCAAATAATTCTGCAATTTCTGCGTCCAAAATACCACAGTCGACTGCAGTCACTTTTACTGCAGTTCCAAAACTGCAATCTTTTTTCGTAAGGGGTGGGAGCGCCTCCTCTAAGACTATGAATTGGGCTGTTGGAGAAGGTTTGAATCCTAAGCAACCTGCATACACATTGTTTGAGGTACAATAGACCAACATAGCTACTGTAGTAGGTCAAAGCTATGTGCTGGAAAAACTTGGTAGAGCATGGGTGGAGTAGGCTTTGTGGTGCTTATGTGAATTTCCTTTATTTTTCGGCTTCAGACCAATACTTCTCACTTAAAATTGAGTGTTTTGTTTTTACACTGAATGAAAATATAAATGAAACATGTAAAGTATTGGTCCCATGTCTCATGAACTGAGATACAAAATCCCAGAAATGTTCCATACTCACAAAAATATTGTACTAAAAGCTGTTTTGTGGGTAAAAACTCATTCTGATTGGCTGGGCCTGGCTCCCCAGTGGGTGGCTCCCATGGCTGCACCCATGCCCAGTCATGTGAAATCAATAGATTAGGGCCTAATTTATTTATTTCAATTGACTGATTTCCTTATATGAACTGTAACACAGTAAAATCTTTGAAATTGTTACATGTTGCGTTTATATTTTTGTTCAGTTTAATATGATATGTTATTATGACCTATCCAGGGTATAAAAAATAGATATAAACTGTGTGTTTATCTGTTAGGTAGAGTTCCCTCTCAATGATCAGTTTAGTGGGCTAGACTTGTAGCCTCCCCAGCTGAATGAATGGTCTCAAACTGATGAAAGTTTCATGCGGTACCATTTCCATAAACACACTGTAAGAGCTTATGGAGAAAGAAACCCAAAACACTCTTAAATACGAACAATACAGTCCACAAACAATGCACTTTTACACAACTTTACGTTAGCGTGCTTGATACCAGCGTGCTTTTATACCAGAATACAGTGGCATGTGAAAGTATTCACCCCCCTTGGAATTTGTCCAGGATGCCTTACAACCTGGAATTGAAATAGATTTTGGGGGTTTGTATTTTACAGAACATGCCTACCACTTTGAAGATGCAAAATATTTATTATTGTGAAACAAACAAGAAATAAGACCAAAAAAAAGAAACTTGAGCGTGAATAACTATCCCCCCCCCAAAGTCAATACTTTGTAGAGTCACCTTTTGCAGCAATTATAGCTGCAAGTCTCTTGAGATATGTCTCTATAAGCTTGGCACATCTAGCCACTGGGATGTTTGCTCATTCTTCAAGGCAGAACTGCTCCAGCTCCTTCAAGTTGGATGGGTTCTGCTGATGTACAGCAATCTTTAAGTCAGACCACAGTTTCTCAATTGGATTGAGGTCTGGGCTTTGACTAGTCCATTCCAAGACATTTAAATGTTTCCCCTTAAACCATTTGAGTATTGCTTTAGCAGTATGCTTAGGGTCATTGTCCTGCTGGAAGGTGAACCTCCGTCCTAGTCTCAAATCTCTGGAAGACTGAAACAGGTTTCCCCTCAATAATTTCCCTATATTTAGTGCCATCCATCATTTCTTTATTCTGACCAGTTTCTCAGTCCTTGCCGATGAAAAACATCCCCACAGCATGATGCTGCCACCACCATGCTTCACTGCGGCATTGGTGTTTTCGGGGTGATGATAGGTGTCGGGTTTGCGCCAGAAATGTTCCTTGATGGACAAAAATCTCAATTTTAGTCTCATTTGACCAGAGTACCTTCTTCCATATGTTTGGGGAGTCTCCGACATGCCTTTTGGTGAACACCACGTGTTTGCTTATTTTTTCTTTAAGTCATTGCTTTTTTTTCTGGCCACTCTTCCGTAAAGCCCAGCTCTGTTGAGTGTATGGCTTAAAGTGGTCCTATGGACAGATACTCCAATCTCCTCTGTGGAGCTTTGCAGCTCCTTCAGGGTTATCTTTGGTCTCTTTGTAGCCTTTCTGATTAATGCCGTCCTTGCCTGGTCTGTGAGTTTTGGTGGGCGGCCCTCTCTTGGCAGGTTTGTTGAGGTGCCATATTCTTTTCATTTTTTTTAACAACCCTGATCTGTACTTCTCCACAACTTTGTCCCTGACCTATTTGGCGTGCTTCTTGGTCTTCATGGTGCCACTTGCTTGGTGGTGCCCCTTGCTTAGAGGTGTTGCAGATTCTGGGGCTTTTCAGAACAGGTGTATATATACTGAGATCATGTGACACTTAGATTGCACACAGGTGGACTTTATTTGACTAATTATGTGACTTCTGAAGGTAATTGGTTGCACCAGATCTTGTGCATGCACCATTTTTCTGTTTTATATTTTTATAAATTTTGAAACAAGTTAGTATTTTTTCCATTTCACCAATTTAAACTATTTTGTGTATGTCCATTACATGAAATCCAAATAAAAATAAATTTAAATTGTTGTATGTTGTAATGCAATAGGAAAACCGCCATGGGTGAATACTTTTGCAAGGTACAGTAGTTGATTATGTGCTAATATGGCACAAGATTAACTAATATTAACAAACAGTTGAAGCTAGGCTACAGCTAATAACGTCATATCGCTAGCAGACTTAAGAACATCTGTCACGATCGTCGTAAGAAGCGGACCAAAGCGCAGCGTGGTGTGAATGCATCATTTTAATGGATGACGAAAACACAAAGTAAAGTGAACAAAACAATACCTGAACAACGACCGTGACGCTATATTCGAACTGTGCTGACACAAACACTACACAGACAATCACCCACAACCCACAATGACAAAACAGGCTACCTAAATATGGTTCACAATCAGAGACAACGACTAACACCTGCCCCTGATTGAGAACCATATCAGGCCAAACACAGAAACAGACAAACTAGACATCCAACATAGAATGCCCACCCAGCTCAAGTCCTGACCAACACTAAAACAAGGAAAACACAAAAGAACTATGGTCAGAACGTGACAACATCAATTACAACACAAATATCCTTTCAGTACACGTTCTAAAGAATTAGAAAGATATCTGAAACAAGACCATTTTTAAAGTCAGTAAATGCCTTGTTCTCTTTCCAACTAGGTGCTAAATTTGACGTTGTTTCTTGGGGGCTTGAACAACCTTAACAAAACGTTTTTTTTTTTGTGCCCATTTCCCATTTACCCTTGGCGTGTAAACCAGAGAAAGCAATAAAAAACACCTGCTTTCAAAATAAAAATTCACACTAAACTGTCAAATATACAGTGAGGATAGAAAGCTCATACAAGAAAAATTTAAGTCCAAATATAGAGCAGACATTGTGATCTAACACTCGTTTTAGGGGTTCATTTACAAGCCTTCCTTTCTCTGTGCAACTGGCTTAGTGACGTACACACACACTGTCTCTCGATCGTACACATGCACATTCTTACACAAGCATGTGTGCACACATCGCCTTCACTCTCTTACTATATCTCTCTCCCATGTGTCTGTCAGATGTTTTGTTGCTGTCGTGTCGCTCCTAAAGATGGGTGGCTGAGTGTGTGTGTGTGCTCATGTATGCACATGTACAGTACCAGTCAAAAGTTTGGACAACTACTCATTCAAGGTTTTTTCTTTATTTTTACTATTTTCTTTATTGTAGAATAATAATGAAGACATCAAAACTATGAAATAACACATATGGAATCATGTAGTAACCAAAAAAGTGTTAAACAAATATAAATGTATTTTATATTTGAGATTCTTCAAAGTAGCCACCCTTTGCCTTGATGATAACTTTGCACACTCTTGGCATTCTCTCAACCAGCTTCATGAGGAATTCTTTTCCAACAGTCTTGAAGGAGTTCCCACATATGCTGAGCACTTGTTGGCTGCTTTTCCTTCACTCCGTGGTCCAACTCATCCCAAACCATCTCAATTGGGTTGAGGTCAGGTGATTGTCGAGGCCAGGTTATCTGATGCAGTACTCCATCACTCTCATCCTTGGTCAAATAGCCCTTACACAGCCTGGAGGTGTGTTGAGTCATTGTTCTGTTGAAAAACAAACGATAGTCCCATTAAGCACAAACCATATTGGATGGCATATCGCTGCAGAATGCTGTGGTAGCCATGCTGGTTAAGTGTCACTTGAATTCTAAATAAATCATAGACGGTGTCACCAGCAAAGCACCATCAAACCTCCTCTATGCTTCATGGTGGGAACCACACATGCAGAGATCATCTGTTCACCTACTCTGCGTCTCACAAAGACACAGCGGTTGAACCAAAAATCTCAAATTTGGACTCATCAGACCAAAGGACAGATGTCCACCGCTCAAATGTCCATTGCTCGTGTTTCTTTTCCCAAGCAAGACTCTTCTTCTTATTGGTGGCCTTTAGTAGTGGTTTCTTTGCAGCAATTAGACCATGAAGGCCTGATTCACGCAGTATCCTTTGACCAGTTGATGTTGAGATGTGTCTGTTACTTGAACTCTGTGAAGCATTCATTTTGGCAGCAATCTGAGGTGCAGTTAACTCTAATGAACTTATCCTCTGCAGCAGAGGTAACTCTCCTTTCTTGTGGTGGTCATCATGAGAGCCAGTCTCATCATAGCGCTGGATGGTTTTTGCGACTGCACTTGAAGAAACTGTCAAAGTTCTTGAAATTTTCCGTATTCACTGACCTTCATGTCTTAAAGTAATGATGAACTGTCATTTCTCTTTGCTTATTTGAGCTGTTCTTGCCATAATATGGACTTGGTCGTTTACCAAATAGGGCTATCTTCTGTATACCAATCCTACCTTGTCACAACACAATTGATTGGCTCAAACGCATTAAGAAGGAAATACATTTCCACAAATGAACTTTTAACAAGGGACACCTGTTAATTGAAATGCATTCCAGGTGACTACTTCATGAAGCTGGCTGAGAGAATGCCAAGAGTGTGCAAAGCTGTCAAGAAGGCAAAGGGTGAGTATTTGAAGAATCTCAAATATGAAATATATTTTGATTTGTTTATCACTTTTTTTGGTTACTACATGATTCCAAATATGTTATTTCATAGTTTTGATATCTTCACTATTATTCTACAATGTAGAAAATAGTAAAATAAAGAAAAACCCTTTAATAAGTAGGTGTGTCCAAACCTTTGGCTAAATGTGTACAGTATGTACTGTATGTGAGTGCTGAGCCAAAGCAAAAGTGGTATTCTCACTGGGACTGACTAACCTCAAAAGGCCTCCTTTTAAATATTAATAACACATCTGCTTAGGACAGCACTTCTTAAACAGAACAGTACTGTACCGGCCATAGACTTAATTACCATGGTCTGGTGAATGGTGTGTGTGTGTGTGTGTGTGTTGGGGGGGGTCGTCATGTATTATTATGTCAGGAAAGTGTTAATTTGGGAACTGATTTATCTTGGTGTGCAAATGTGTGTGCCTGAGTGCATGAGTGTGTGTTTGTTTGATTGCACCACCTAAGCTGACGATGAAACAGTAGGGGGAGACTGTGAAGTCGTTCAGTTGAACTGTTCCTAATTTACGTAATTTGCAAACAAGAATACGAGGAAACAAAATAGATTAGAGAAGAGAGAAGTGAGAGGAGAGAAGAGTAGAGTGGAGGAAATATGCACCTGTACCCAGGTCCTGTTAATCAACTCCTCATTCTGTCTATGTAAAAAATAAAAGTCCTGGTGGTTGGTTTGTGTGTATGTTTGAACTTATCCCCATTATCCTGTGGTTTCTCCTGTCTGTACAAAGTGCAGTCAGGGATGTAGAACTGCTCTTAGATGAAAGCCTTGACTGGCGCTCCAGGTACACACACATAAATCAATGTCTGCAATCTCCAAGAATAGGACTCCGTAGGTAACTGAGATTTGTGAGGAAATAAAGTAATTTCCACTCACTGGTTGTTTCCCCCACAAATAATCTTCAATGGAGGTTCTGTTGATGCACACACAATGTTTTAACCAACAATGGTGTACCTCCCACCCCTCCCTCCCACCACATGGTTGTGTGTGTGTGTTTGTGTGTGTGTGTGTGTTTGTGTGTGTGTGTGTTTGTATGTTTGTGTGTATGTGTGTGGGTTTGTATGTGTGTGTTTGTGTGTGTGTGTGTGTGTGTGTATTAGTGTTCATTGTACAGTATCACTCCTTTCCGATATCCAATTTTCCCCCTCACTTTCACTCTATACCCTATATATACACACCCTGACTCACTTTAACCTGCCATTCTTGGGTGACTCTTCTCTCCATCTCTACCTCCTCTGCATCTTCCCACTCTCCATCTGTCCCTTTCGCTCTTCTCCTCTCTGTTTCCCCTCTGCCACTTTATCTCCCCCTCTTTATATCTCTCTTTCACTCACTTCTCCCTTATTTAAGGGTCATGTACATGTAGGTCTTTTCTAATGATGCTCTACATATTTCATTTCACTCTTTGTAAGCCTCTCTTTAATATTTCAGACAGCCCATGATTGATACCTGGGCCAAAAATAGTAACCGTGTCTCCACATGTCAGTAGAGGCCTTTCATCTGGCTACCGGTCCTGAATTCTGTGTGTGTGTGTGTGTGTGTGTGTGTGTGTGTGTGTGTGTGTGTGTGTGTGTGTGAACTTTGAGTCTGCAACTGATGGGAATTGGACACGCATTGATTCTGTCTCATACAACATACTTTTTGAATACGACTGACTTCAAGACCCATCTCAAGCCCTTTCTTGCTCTTCTTTATCTTGCTCTCCTCCAATATATCTGTTTTACAATCCTCAACTACCTCACTGTTTCTTTCTCTCACCCCTTTTCTCACACTTGGCTGTCTTACTCTTCCCTCATCGTCACTCTCCTTCGTCTTGCACTTGCCTTCTCATTCTCCTCTATCGCACATTCCCTCCATCTCCTACTCTTGTCTCCTAAACTCTCTCAAACTTTTACAGTGGAAACTGAATGTGGACTGGAGAGTGTTAAAGTTCTCAAAGCCTTGTAAAGATCTTTACTAGTCTTTTACAGGCCTCTAACTCACTGCCTACTGTCTCCCGATGTTTTGGGTAAGATACCCACCGTTGGTTTGAATGGTGGATTGTATTAATGGAATTAGGGGCAGTGTAGTGCATTAGGCTGAAGTGACATCTACTGACTGATAGGGGATTGACCTCTTTAGCTAATGCCTCTAACTCAACGTCGTATGAAGTTGTGGGGAACTTTTACCTGGAATGTTTCCTGCATAGATGCTGATCAAAGAAACTGTACTTAGCACAACCACAGGTTCTGTATGATAACAGCCAGAAGAGGACTGGCCACCCCTCATAGCCTGGTTCCTCTCTAGGTTTCTTCCTAGGTTCTGGCCTTTCTAGGGATTTTTTTCCTAGCCACCGTGCTTCTACACCTGTATTGCTTGCTGTTTGGGGTTTTAGGCTGGGTTTCTGTACAGCACTTTGAGATATCAGCTGATGTACGAAGGGCAAAGTCAATTTGATTTGATTTGTTCATTTAGGCCAGGGATGAACAACCCCAGTCTTCTGTGGCCGGACTGGTGTCACACTTTTTCTCCATCCCTAGCAAACACAACTTATTAAATGAATTGCATTCTAAACTGAAGATCATGATTAGTTGATTATTGGAGTCCGCTATGTTAGCTGGAACAAAAGTGTGACAGCAGTCTGGCCCCCGTGGACTGGAGTTGCCCATCCCTGATTTCATCTGCATTGCTTGCTGTTTGGGGTTTTAGGCTGGGTTTCTGTACAGCACTTTGTGACATCAGCTGATGTAAGAAGGGCTTTATAAATACATTTGATTGATTGATTGATTAAGAACGTTTTCTCAATGAAATACCTAACTAAATTGGTAAGTACCATGAGT
The DNA here is from genome assembly GCF_018296145.1 of Oncorhynchus tshawytscha. Lineage (NCBI taxonomy): Eukaryota > Metazoa > Chordata > Actinopteri > Salmoniformes > Salmonidae > Oncorhynchus > Oncorhynchus tshawytscha. The sequence goes on from NC_056429.1 coordinate 59,263,279, forward strand.
TTTGCAATGGCTTTACGTATGGCCTTTAATTCTGTGTATTTGAATATAATTTAGGACAGGAGTCCACCATTTACATTCAACCATCGACCAATTTTTCTCCTTGAGTGGACGGCCAGGGGCCGTAGCATAGTTATAAACAATTTGTAAACTACAAATTGACCGCAAGAATCCAAAACAGGTATAGTAGGGGGCCACGGTGGAAATAGCAGTCTCGTCATGTGACCCGCATGTAATGTACCACTTGTCTTTGATAACTGCAAAGTAAACATGCACCCAGGAGGACCAGACATGCAGGGATGTATCCTAGGTTGAAAGAGGCAGGAGGAAATTGGAGATGGTAATATAGAGTAGAGCTTAAGTGGCTGTTTAATCGGGACTTATCTCATATACTGCCTCCTGTGTACTGTGTACTGTGTACTGTGTAGTGTGTGTGTGTGTGTGTGTGTGGTTTCCCGCTCGAACTCAACACGCATGCTCACTTGTACACACACATACACGAACACACACTCTCTCTCACAGACAGGATCAGGCTCTATGAATGGTTGGGGTTTAGGGGCTCTGTGGTGTGGATTTTGGCTGGTTTCAGGGAGTTGGGCAGCCTAATCCTCCTCTTAGCCTCCAGGACACAGCCTGTCACATAAAATTACCTAGAGGGCCACAGGGCCCTGAGAAACAGTGACTCAGGGACTGAGGGAGAGAGGGAAAGAGTAGGATGGAGAGAGGGAAGGAAAGGGACAGAGAGATGGACATTTTGGGCTTCCTCTGTTATAATTGTGCAGTTGTTCTTTCATTGATTTAACGTTCAATTCATTCTTTTCACTCCTATCCCACCTCCTTCGATCAATCAGCCCCCTCACTCCTCCATTCCTCATGAATTTGTTAAATCATTCATTGTTTTATTGTTCATTCACTCAGTTGTTTGTTTATTTATACCCTGTCATTGTGTGTGTACGTGTGTATACTTGTCCGTGCAAGTGTGTGGGTGTGTGTGTGATGGTCGTTGGCTGTTCCTCTGGCTCCCCTCCTCCCCTCCTGCACGAAACCTCTGCCAGGCCAGTGGGTTTATGTGGGAGTTAAACTAGGTTATATCAGACATGGCTAAGCTATATAAGAGGCCATTTATGATCTTTGACTCAGCTCTTGTTTCATATGCCTCCTCAAGTGCTGAAATGGTAGGGATTTGATATCCATTTAGGTAATCATTCTCTTGGTAGCTATATGTATTTTGAGGAGTCCCCGCCCCTCTCACTCGTTGCCATGGATGTGTTGTGTTACGGTGTGTGTATGTGTATGTGGGCTGTGGTACAGTTATGAGAGGAAGGGAATGAACGGTGTGTTTAACCGTATATGTGTTGCCCGCGGAACAGACAGACTGTCAGCACCTCAACTACACACACACATTTGCATATGCAGACCCCTGTTTAAAACTGTGATTGCCACGGAAGATCTCAGGTTCTGAAAGGGATCCCAAAGAAACATGTAACATTGTATTTGATGATTGTCTTACTTCGTCACGTGTTGAAAATCAAATAAAAATTGAGAAAAGGTTGTTTTCTTATTTAGTTTGACGGTTCTGAGTCTGTATTTAAGAAGCGTAGGAATACACATGAATACAGGTTATTTAAAGGAAGCTCTATCCAACTAAAATCACATTTTACAACACATGCGATGAAGAAAAAAAATCATAAAATACAGTTTTACAAGTACACAGCATGTGAAGAGGATGGGAACAGTTTAATAACTCCGAAATTGTGTTCTGTGTCCTGATTGACCATATTTGACTGAAGAAAAACCACAAGGCTAGCTATCCACTGGTGGTCAATTATTTTACTGCAGATCTGAATATTGCAGGTTCTGTCCCACATATTCTTCAACCATGTTTTTTTATGCATTAATTGAGGCTCAGATATACTCTACTAAAAGATGTATGAATCAAAAATGCAGAATTTAGACAAACTGTAAAAAAATAAATGTAACATTGAGTAAAACTTGTCCAATAAAAAAAAAACACACCCGATATAATTCCTACTTTGAAACGCTTGATACAGTCCCTCCCGGCTTATTTTTTATGACCTGAAAGTGCGAAAGTGATCTTAGATCAGTACTTATAGTCTTGAATACCTTGTAAATATGGGTGCAGAAGTATGCAGCATATAAAGAGGATGGGTGAAGTCAGAGATGGGTAGTATTTCTGTTACATGTATTAGAAATATTTGAATTACTTCTGAGTATTTTGTCATTTGAATTATGCTGGGCTGAACTACACTCCAATGTATTTTATATTTTCAAAATACTGTCATTTGTATTTTCAATGTAAAAAAGACTTTTCTAAACAATTTTTTACAGCGGTTTCACCCTGCATTGGTATCAGAAGTCTGATAAGACTATGGTGGGATAAAACCATCTGCTAAATGAACTACATATAAATGTACATGTAAATATGTGTAATTGTAAAGAATGCTGAGTATTATTCTAATTAGCTCTGCCATAAAACAATACACAGTGTGCTTTGCAGTTCATTTTGGTATGTTCATTATCACACATACATTTATATTTTGGTCATTTAGCATTTAATTAAACGACATCATATCACAGTCATAACAAGTAAAACGTTTTTCTTTGTAACCATTACTGAGAACGTTGTTGCTGTTCGGGCCGGCTACTTGCAAATATATTTTTGTATTTTAAAATACAAAATACATGTATTTGAATTAAATACATTGCAAAATACAAGTATCCCAATTATTTTGTAGTTTATATTGATACATTCATCTTTATGGTGTTTTGTATCTGTATTTTGTAACATTAGTGATGTGAAGGTGAATAACGCAGTTAACAGTATATCAATGGGTTAACAACGTTGGCTAGGATTAGGTTAAAAAAAATGTATGTGTCTCTATATCATGTAAATTGGTATTAAATCTGAAGAGAAACATAATTGGGATTCAATCCAATTTGCCTGCTGAGAATGTTGTGGTAATATATTTCAAACTTAAATGTAACATTTTCTAAATGTTCTGAGGACCTTCAAGACAAGGTCAAATGTATATTGCGTGAACATCAATGGAATATTATGTTGAACCTAAAACAAATACGCTATGAATGTCATAAAAACTGACTTATTTAATGATTATAACATTAAGGGAATGTCCTGTGCAACATAACATAAACATTGGATGAATGTCTTCACAACGGAACACATTTTGTGTTCTGGGAACCTATCTTTTGTAATGTAACCACACTATTCTCTTAACCTAATTAAATGTTCTGGGGACCTTTAAAAAACTCAGAAAGGCTGTTCTGTCAACATTCTTGCAACAAACATCAAAGGAATGTTTTGTGCACCCTGATACAAACATTACCTGAATGTCAGCACAAATGGACAGTTTTTGTGTTTTGGGAACATATTCTTGTCATGTCCCCACAATGTTACCAAAACCTAATAAAACATTTTGGGAAGCATTAAAAAGAGACAAAATGTGTACTGGGAACGTTCTTGTTACATCAGGTGAATGTTTTTTGCACAAAAAAAAACATCGTAGAATCTTCCACACAACTGGGCACTTTTTTGTGTTTTGGGAACATACAGTATATTTTAGGATGACCCCACAATGTTCCCACCAGACTGCTCCCACAACCTAACGGAACATTCTGGGAATCTTGATTAAATGTGTTATAGGAACATTCTTGCAACATCAGGCAAATGTTTTAGACAAACATTCTACTCTGAACAAATATATAAACGCAACATGCAACAATTTCAAAGATTTTACTGAGTTACGGTTCATATAAGGAAATCAGTCAATTGAAATAAATAAATTAGGCTCTAATCTATGGATTTCACATGACTGGGAATACAGATATGCATCTGTTGGTCACAGATAGTATATCTTTAAAAAAAGGTACGGGCGTGCATCAGAAAACCAGTCAGTATCATGCAGCGTGACACACACACAACGCCATACACGCTGTCTCCAATCTGACCAGTACAGTTGAAACCAGGATTCATCCGTGAAGAGCACACTCCTCCAGCATGCCAGAGGCAATCGAAGGTGAGCATTTGCCCATTGAAGTCAGTTACGACGCCAAACTGCAGTCAGGTCAAATTATTTGGTTGTGCAAACCCACAGTTTCATCAGCTATCCGGGTGGCTGTTCTCAGACGACCCCACAGGTGAAGAAGCCGGATGTTGTAGGTCCTGGACTGGCATGGTTACACATGGTCTGCGGTTGTGAGGCCGGTTGGACGTACTGCCAAATTCTCTAAAAGAAGTTGGAGGAGGCTTATGGTAGAGAACGCTCCCTCAAAACTCGATACATCTGTGGCATTGTGTTGTGTGACAAAACTGCACATTTTAGTGGCCTTTTATTGTCCCCAGCTCAAGGTGCACTTGTGTAATGATCCTGCTGTTTAATCAGCTTCTTGATATGCTACAACTGTCAGGTGGATGGATTATTTTGGCAAAGGAGAAATGCTCACGAACAGAGATTAAAGCAAATGTATGCACAAAATTTGAGATAAATAAGCTTTTAGCGTGTGGAAAATTTCAGGGATCTTTTTTTTCAGCTCATGAAGCATGGGACCAACACTTTAGATGTTGAGTTCATATTTTTGTACAGTGTATAATCATCACCACGAATGGACAGTTTTTTGTATTATGAAAAGATTTGCCACGACCTTACTTAATGTTCTGGGAACTTTCACAGATACAACTTTAATTTGCCGGAAAAACATTACTGGTACATTGTGTTATTACAATACATTGCCTGGAAACCTAATGAGAACTTTTGGGGAAAGTTCTGTTGTGGTTGTTACAGATGTTGTACACAACATTCTTGCGAATGTTTGGAGAACATTCCGAGGATATTTCATGAAAACAAATTTGGGAAAATGTTTTAAATATTTTCCTATCAAAAACAAAATGGCATGTTTTTGTAATGTCTGCTAAAACTCTAACTAGAACGTAATGACAATCTTAGCAAATGTTCTTGGAATGTTCCCGGTTTGCTGGGTTGTCTCGTCTGTCTCGTTGGTGATGACTGAAGGCTGTAAGCAGCTGGACAGATCCTCTGAGTCAGCCAGTTGAAAGTTGCACATACTGTAGCTGGCATAGCTACAGCTCAGAATAGGCTGTGGGGAATTACTTGGCTATAAATTAATGTCCATCAATTACCTTCTCCCTGGCTAATTATGTTAGTGTCTGTTCATGTACAGTATGTACTTGGGTAATCTTCCCCTTAATCTTCCCTTTGGTAATATTTCCCTTTCGTCTGTGTTTAGAAATAGGGTGAAACAATATTTTCATTAGTTCCAATTACATATTGATTCTATAGTGTAACTCGTGAATAATGGTTTGTCCAAATTATGGGCAAAAATGTTTTATGCTTATGAAAGTGCCCATACTGATGTTTACCACCTATAGGGGCGCAATGTTTACTTTTAGTCTTGACTCAATTCAGTCTGATCCAATGATGATGATGGCGGCGATGATGATAATGATCGTGGTGATGATTTGTATTTAGTGAACCACCTCTCTCAAATTCCAAGCTCTCTCCTTATTATGGTGTTGTAAGTTGTTGTTGTTTGGTTGTTGCCAGGATGACATCGGCCCAACCCACAGGAAGAATACGATCGCCCTGTCAAGCATTGACAAATTGGCTGACCACACCACCCACTCTGGGCTCTCAGTTAACACATGACAAATAAACATGCTTCATACACACTCTGACAGACAGACAGAGAGAGAGGGAGAGAGAGAGTGTGGGGGGCATAATACTGAAGGGGAAGAAAGGACAGGTGAGAAATAGAGAGCAAGAGGGTGGAGAGTGGTAAAGTAGGAAGAGGGAGTAGGGGAGAGGAGAGAGAGAGAAGGAGTGAAATGTGCAAGAGATAGTTAAGTGAAAGTTATGAGAAAGGGGGGTGGTCAGCAGAGAGAGTGAGCGAGATGAGGAGGAGTGATGGGGAGAGAGAGAGAGAATTTAAATAATGCACTACATAACCATCACCACCTACAGAAGACATTAAACCCCCATGGAGAGGTAAATGGGAAGTGACATAGGCGACACCCACACAAACACACTTACTGACCCACACAAACACACACATACTGTACACACAAAAACACACACATACTGTACACACACTGACACAAACACAGCCTGAGATAGAGTGGCGAAAATAGCTACTAAAGCACATTGACACATTACCCCATTTTTGGATAACTACACTTGAGTCATTATCTGCCTCAGTAAGTGACTTACATTATGACACTGACTCTTTCAGATGCTGAAATCCAAGCATCCCTTCCAGTCATAACAACAATTTACCCCTGCTCTGATATCGCCTCACAGTGAGTGGAGGGGATTAGTTCCATATGGCTGTGTCATTTCACAGTACGTGGTGTTTGTCCAGTTTGGAACAGTACACTAGTTGCTGGTGAGAAATGTTCTCAGTTCAGCCCTACGGTGTTGGCGTTTATCCCTTGCCTAGCCCAAGGGTTATTTTGAGTTCAACGGAGGCCTGTAGGTTTGAAACGAGACTCTAAAGACAGAAATAGAATGCAAAACCATGACAAAGAGACAAAAAATCTTGGCGATATGGCCTTCATTTAGTCTGTTTGACAACAGATACTCATCCATTGTTCTCTCACAGCATTTTAGTGCTGTCCATTAAAAACCCATAGGCCAGTCCTAGTTTTTTTATTTTATTTATCTTACCAGGTAAATTGACTGAGAACACGTTCTCATTTGCAGCAAAGACCTGGGGAACAGTTAGAGGGGAGAGGATGAATGAGCCAATTGTAAACTGGGGATTATTAGGTGACCGTGATGATTTGAGGGCCAGATTGGGAATTTAGCCAGGACACCGGGGTTAACACCCCTACTCTTATGACAAGTGCCATGGGATCTTTAATGACCTCAGAAAGTCAGGACACCCGTTTAACGTCCAATCCAAAAGATGGCACCCTACACAGGGTAGTGTCCCCAATCACTGCCCTGGGGGATTGGGATATTTTTTTAGACCAGAGGAAAGAGTGCCTCCTACTGGCCCTCCAACACCACTTCCAGCAGCATCTGGTCTCCCATCCAGGAACTGACCAAGACCAACCCTGCTTAGCTTCAGAAGCAAGCCAACAGTGGTATGCAGGGTGGCATGCTGCTGGCGTTGTTTAGTACACTACTGTATTTCAGTGCTCAGATGAGCTTCATATTGTATTGTCTGTTAGCTAGATGAACTCATCAACTCACTGTATTACTTGACGTACAGTGCTGTGAAAAAGCACTGGTTTCTTTTCAAAGTATTAATCAAATTCAATTAAACTAAGGATGAAAAACTATAATATTTCCACAATTGTCAGCTTACAATATGTAGTTATATGATATATTCAGTGCTTTGAAAAAGTATTTGCCCCCTTTCTGATTTTCTCTATTTGTTATATAAAAAAGGGAACCTGAGTTTACAAATAGCCCATGCATCACCCAATTCCCCTGTGTGAAAAGTAATTGCCTCCTTACACTCAATAACTGGTTGTGCCACCTTTAGCTGCAATGACTCCAACCAAACGCTTCCTGTAGTTGTTGATCAGACTCTCACATCGCTGTTGGGGAATTTTGGGCACTCTTGCATGCAGAACTGCTTTAACTCTGCTTTCAACATTTGTGGGTTTTCAAGCATGAACTGCTTGTTTCAAGTCCTGCCACAACATATCAATAGGGATTAGTTCTGGACTTTGACTAGGAAGCAGCAAAGCATCCCCAAACCATCACACTACCACCACCATGCTTGACCGTTGGAATGAGGTTCTTACTTTGGAATGTAGTGTTTGGTTTTCCTCAGACATAATGAGACTGATCTCATCCAAAAAGTTGACTCAAGTTTGCCAAAAATCACCTGGAGGCACCTGGATGATCATCAAGACTCTTGGAAGAATGTTCTATGGACAGATGAGTCACAATTATAACTTTTTAGACGACATGGGTCCCACTATGTCTGGCGTTAACATAACACTGCATTCCACAGTATGAACCTTCAACCAATGTTCAAGCATGGTGGTGGTAGTGTGATGGTTTGGGGATGCTTTGCTGCCTCAGGACCTGGACGACTTGCCTTAATAGAAGGAACCATGAATTCTGCTCTGTATCAGAGAATTTTACAGGAGAATGTCAGGCCATCCATCTGTGAGCTGAAGCAAAGCTGGGTCATGCAGCAAGACAATGATCCAAAACACACAATCCAGTCTACATGAAAATGGTAAAAAATAAAATAAAAAAATAAATAAAAAAATGGCCTAGTCAAAGTCCAGACCAAATCCCAATTAAGATGTTGCGGCAGGACTTGAAACGTGCAGATCATTGAGTGTAAGGGGGCAATTACTTTTTCACACAAGGGAATTGGGTGTTGCATAACTTTGTTAATTAAATAAATAAAACAAGCCTACATTTTTTCCCTTATTTGTAAACTTGGGTTCCCTTTATCTCATATTAGGTTTTGGTTGAAGATCTGATAACATTCGGTCCCAAAAAATATGCAAAAATAGAGAAAATCAGAAAGCGGGTAAATATTTTTTCACAGCACTGTACAGATGTTGGATCTTAATTTGAGCCAGTTTGCTACAGCAGGAAAATAATCCTGCAGAAACAGGAAATGTGATTCATTGTGTGGATTATAATGAATGGACATTTTTTGTTAGGGCAAATTAAGTTTGACATTTTAAAGTGGAAATTACAAACTTTAGACGCCTTTTTAAACCTTGAATACAACACAGGTTTGCATTTCCTGCTGTGCAGAACATTTCTCAGCAACAAAAGAGTGATCAAATTAAGATGTACTACTTACCTTGGGATTTTGACTTGGGCTAGTGCGCTTGTATTAGCTAATGCTAGCGTTATTCTGATTCTGATTAGATAAGGCTTAGTTTCAAATTTTATTAGTCATATGTATGGGATGCGCATGGTATACATTGTCCAATGAAATGTTTACTTGCAAATTCCATCGACAATGCAACAACAATAACAAATAGTAAAAAATAAGAATACAAACATAAAGTAAATGGCAGTAGAATAGAAATCATAATTTATAGTACAATATTTACAAGTGTATTGGTGAAAGAGGGGATGGGGGCAAGTGTAGAAATTGAGCAGTATAACAAAAGTCTGGTAGCAGCGATTGTGCTGTGTGATAAGGTGCAGAGAATCATAGCAGGTGGTCAGTTCAGTTCAAGTGATCAGTAGTCTGATGGCTTGTAGATGGAAACTGTCTCTGGGCCTGTTGGTATCAGACCTCCTGCTC